>NC_089743.1:1535000-1585000 GCF_040412425.1 Macrobrachium rosenbergii
TTGGGTAAACATTTCTTAGTCTTGTTTTTATTTTGCCCTTCTCTTTTTATTTTTTTTCTTGGAGAATTTCCCATTTGTCTTCACAAAGATTTTCTTTTGGAATTTCGGTTAGTGTATGAAGTTAAGATCGGGTCATGTTGTTGGGACTTGGAGTTTTATTAATCCCGACAATATGGTGGAGGGTGCCGGTGATAGAGATAAGGTAACTCTCTTTCACAAGTTTACATTGGTCACCTCGGGGGTTCAGCCATTCCCGGGGTTGGTTGACGGGGTTCTTCCGGTCCCTCTCGAAATTTTTATTGAGGGTGTGTCAAATTACCTGGTCGCCAAGACAATTACGGATGGGGTAGAGGCTTTGAATGAAGCAAAATGATTCCTCAGTTTAGATAAAGGGGACATAGGACAACATTGTCAGAGTCATCAATTTGGAGATTGTAAGACATGGGACTATCTCAAGAAGTTTCTGAGGACAGCATATGGGATGGCTGAAGCTGGAGATGCAGTTTGAGACCTTAGGTCGCTCTTTAAGATTCATAAGGCCAGGATTCTTTGGTTAGGTTTAGTGCCAGGTGCTTTGATGCTGCGAGAGATTTTTCAAAGAAATTAAGAGCGTCCAGTTGGATAAAGGAAAACAGTATTTCTGTGGATGACCTAGAGAAATTGCTTCAATTCGCATGGATGCTCAGTGGTGCTTCTGATGCCATAGTAGATAATTTTGAAAGAATAGAAAAGGGGTCTGATTAAGCCTTGCTTTTCTTGCAGGTTCGCAAATACTTGTCGAAATGTCCTGCTGTGGATAGCCCTTTCATAAATGGGATGCCGAAGGCTTCCGGAGCTATTTCAATGCACCTGCCACAGGATGATTCTAGTTTCCCTTCTACAAGGTTGTGTGCCAAGACAGAGGATAGTAGGGGTTCTATGGGTTCAGTGTCACAGGTCCATTGCTTTTAAGTGTAATAGGCAGGGTCACACCAAAAAGGTTTGCAAGGTGATATACTGTGGTGTCTGCAAGTTTCAGAGTATGGTTGGTGGTTTTGTCTGGTTCTTAAACGGGACGAATTTAGGAGTGCGCCTCAGGGTTCTGACATTTCTAATAGAAGAACTCCTCGAGGGTTTTTTTCGAGAGTTTCTAGGGACTGGCAAAATTTTGGGGGGGCCGAACAACATAAGGGGAAAAGGAGATGGTGTTTCTTGTGATATAGGACTTCTGGCTGAGCCCTTAGAGCCGAAGCCAATAATGAAAGGGTCTGTGCATGGTGTCGATGTCTCTGTATTTATTGATACTGGTGCATCTGTTAATCTATGAATTATGATTTATATCGATCAATGTTTTCCGATCGCTGTTTGAGGCCTACTAAAGAGACAGTATGTGATGTTTAAGCAAATAGATTGAGTGTTTTGGGTTGCATGGACATTTATTTGTCCTTGGGAAGTAAAGCTTTTATAGAGCCATTTTTGGTTTTACGAGGGGCTGCTTTGGGGAATGCATTGTTATTAGGTCATCCAGCATGCTGGTGAAACAAAATCTTGGTTCATGCGGGGTTAGACAGTATAACTGTAGGGGTACCTGGTTTTTTTGTCCCGTACTAGGATATTGATGAGATTAAAGGGATTGGGTGATGATAATGGTTTCCTGGTTGATATTGAATATGTTTCTGAGGGTAAGAAGTGTTATAAAGGTATTTTATCAGAAGATGTGGTTTTGGGCCCAGGTATGGTTGCTCTGGTGAAAGTCCGAGGGAAAGATGTGAAAATGCCTAGACAGGTGTGTGTGTTAGTGAGTGTAGCGAGAAGCTCAAGGGGGTAGTGAGCACAGTTTCTATAAGCAATGTGTCCAGTACAGGGGTTACTTGGGTAGAATTACTAAACTGTAACAATTCAGTTTGAAGATATCAGAAGGATACATATGAGGTAGATTTTGAAGATTGGGTTGATGACAATAATTCAGTTGCTATTGTAGGGGACAATAATGAATTTTTAGAGGCAGAATTACAGGTTAGGAGACAGGTTTATAGGGATCATTTAGCTAATGCTGATTATAAAGAGTATATAGAAGGGGTAGAAAATGTTTTAGCTGAGTTTGCAGATATTGTTACTGTTAAAGGGGATAAGTTGGGGTTAACTAATGTATTAGAACATAAGGTTCATTTGGAGGATGAGACTAAGCCAATTTTTGTCCCTTCATATAGGATTCCTGTTAAGATTGGGGAACAGGTAGAGCAAGAGGTCAATAAGTGGGAAGAGGAAGGCGTAATTAGGCCCAGTTCCTCACCTTTTAATTTTCCATTGTTAGCAGTAGCAGGGCCTAAGAAGGATGGCACAGTACGTGTGTGTTGATTTTCGTAAGTTGAATGATAAGTCAATCCTGGACCGCTATACTGCTTTTCTTTGGCGAAGGGACATTATGAGTTTACACGGTTGCCGTTTGGTTTGTCAGGTAGCCCTATGACTTTTACAAGATTAGTAAATACAGTTTTGCATGGATTGTTTGGGAAGTCCATCTACGTCTGTGTGGACGTTATCTTGTCACTACTGTAATTCTGTAGAGGAACATTTAGAGGTACTTAGGGAGGTTCTTAGGGGCCGTAGGTTAGTGGGTTTAAAAATTAAATTAGCCAAGTGTGATTTCTTGAAGAAGCAGATAGTATATTTGGGTCATGTTATTTCTAAGGAAGGTGTCGGAGTAAATTGGGATGAGGTTAGGGCAATCGTGGATTTTCCTACTCCTAAAATTAAGATGCAGATTTGTTCTTTCTTGGGCATGGCGGGATTTTTCTGGAGATTTGTGAAAGGTTTTTCTACCCTATCGTCTCCTGTGACATATGTGTTAAGGGATGATGTGCAGTTTATGTGGGGTGAGAGGCAACAGTTGGCCTTTCAGAAAATTAAAGAAGCTTGTATGAGTCCCCCGGTGCTGAAGTTTCCAGATTTCGAGCAACCTTTCATGTTGGTGACAGATGCCAGTCACAAGGGCATAGGAGCTTGCCTTATGCAGAAATTTGAAGGTAAATTGCATCCTATCGCATTCTACGGTTTAAGACACCAGAGAGTAATGAGATGTCTATGTGCACGACAGACAAAGAGGCGTTCGCGATAGTGTCTAGTTTGGTTCATTTTAAGACATTATTGTTGGGCAACAAAGTTGAGGTTCTTACAGATCATAAGCCGTTGTTGGCTTCTTTTAATAAGCCAGATCTTTCTCCTAAGAGAGCTAGGTGGTTTTTGACAGTTAGGGATTTTGATGCCAAGTTTAGGTATATAGAATCTAGACATAATGTTGTAGCTGATGCCCTTAGTAGGAGTTTTTATGGTTCAGATGGGTCCCGTGTTTGTTATGTATCAGGGGATTGTATAGACTGGGCTATTAGTTTAGTGGAGGCTAAACAGGACGAGGATGAAATTTTGGCAGACGCAAAGGCGTTTCTTAGAGTGGAATTGGTTAGAAAGGGTTATAGGTTGCCTTTTGAAGGTCTAGGGTTAGAGGGTAATTTGTTAGTTAGGAAAATTAATTATAAGCTGAGGAGTAGTGAGGATAAAGGAGATACAACATAGTTGTCCCAAAGATCCTAGTACATATGGTTTTGGATATTGTTCATTGTAGGTTTGTTAGTCCACATTTGGGTATTGAGAAGACATATCATGTACGGGGGAAGTTTGTTTGAAAGAACATGCTCACATGAATGGATGATTTTGTGAGGGGATGTTCAGTTTACAATGCATGCAAGCCAGCGAGGGTTACTTTGTGTAAATTGGGTTCATATCCTATCCCCAGTAGACCCTTTCAGCGTGTCCATAAGGACATACTTTCCAGTTTCTGTGAGTCTGGTTATGGGCACAGACATTTGTTGGTTATTGTAGATGAATTAATTAGGTTTGTAGAGATTTTCCCTCTGAAGCATAAGATGGCGGAAGAAGTTGCGATTGCATTTTTCGTTGGGTATATTTGTCGTTATGGGATTCATGAGGTACTTATTGCAGATAATGGGAGAGGATTTATAAATAAGATGCTAGAGTGTCTTGCAGAGGTTATGGGAGTTAGGAAAGTAACTATTATTCCATATAGGCCAGAAGCCAGTGGGTTATGTGGGTGGGCCAATAGGAAGGTAATTGATGCTTTCAGAATCACTGTAGGGGGCATTGATATGAATTGGGATCGGTATATAGCACAGGTTCGGCACAGCATTAATACTGTGGTTAGGGATACTATTGCAATGTCTCCAGCTGGGGCAGTCTTTGGTTATCCAGCACGAGGTGCATTTGATTTGTTATCCATTCCATCTCGTTGTGATGATGTGGTTAGATTGTTGGTCTCTACTGCTAAGGAGAGAGATGCGCGCCTTGCTAGGAATCTTGAGTTGAAGTCACAGGAAATGGATGACAGGAGCAATTCAAAGCCAGATAATGTTAAAGTTGCTTTCGGTGACAGGGTTTTTGTGAAGATGAATGTCAGGAATCAGTTGAATTATAAATTGGGGCCTAAGTTTGAGGGTCCATTTTGGCTTGTGGAAATAAAGAAACGGAATAGGTTTGTTGTTCGAGATGAAGAAATGGGATTGTTCAGGTTGACACTTATATCTAAAATGAAGAGGACAGGTTGAGGGGGAATTTGTGGGTTCATTTCTTTTTTTTTTTCCTCTTTTTCGTATGTACTTTTATTCTATTTTTTATTTTCATTTGCGGGTTTCCTAGAAACATAATTTGGGGATTTTGAACAGGGAGGACGCTTGTCTGTGGAGTTTAATAGATTTTGATTTGTCTAATTTCGGTCTGTTTTGTTTTCCTTTCTGCACAAGGGCGGTTGTTCGTCGTAATTACTTGTTAGAATTTTGGCAATGCTGAGGTCATTTATGTTAAATGTGCAAAAAGGCTGCCGTAGAGTTTCATGACTCGGGTTGTTGAATTTTTTTTTTTTTTGTTGTGTTCGGGGTCTGGTTATTTATAGGTATCTTTTCTTTGCTTTCTTGGCCCCCTCGTTTTGGGACCACCTTGACGTGGTGAGGGGGCTCTTGAACCCCAGGAATCTGCTCCTGGGTTTAAGTCCAAGAGTCCCACATGCCATTATATATTGGTTTGGATTAAATTCTGTGGAATTTTCCACTGTTACTAAAATTTGTTGGACCTGATAAAGAGGAAAAGATATCATAGCTGGGAATGGGTTTATATCCGAAGCTAAATAGTGGGAACTGTGGTAGGACCATCAACTGCCCGATAATCTTTGGACCTGAGAGATATCAAGCGGAACTATCCTTTAGGGCTGGACCACAGATTCCAGGGGGGTCAGGTTCTAGGGATAGGACTCTCGGCATTCTATCCGGTTTGCCCATAACATAATTAGGGTGGGGATGATTGTATTCTTGAAATACTCTCAGTCCTAGCAAGCGTGTTTGGCTTACACTTGGGCCACTCTAATCATGTTGTGCCATCCCCTATGGGGTAGGGTAGGGACGCGGACATTTGGGAGTCAGTTCTCACTTGTGCCATTGGCAGAAAAATAAACCCCATGAAAGGCTGATGATATCTTTTTAAAGTTTTCAGGTTTATTTATTTATTTATTTTATTATTTTTTTATTATTATTTACTTCAATCTTAATGCTAAGTTGTGTGAAAGATTTAAGTACCCCTGGACCCTTTGATGGTAGTGATTCGGCACAGTTGACAACTGCAGGAACCTCCTCTGACCTCTTTCTGGAAAAATCAGGAAAAAATACAAATGTAATTACGCTGGAGCCCTATGCTCCAATAAAAAAAAAAAAAAAAAAAAATCTTGACCCAACCTTGACCCACTTCGACTCCCTCTTTGGGAGTGGAAGTTGGTCAAGATTCCTGACCTTGGAAACGGAGAAAAAAATATCGGCATTGAAATTCGAAAACTACCTATTGAATCGACATTCAACTACTGAAATGTCATTCAGACAAATAAAAGAACAGATGTGGTTGATAGATACGACAACAAGAAATCATTCAGAAAATTACTTAAATATAAAAAATATTGACAATGTAAAAGTACATATTAAAAAACATGACAATGTGAACAGTGTACAGGGTACCATAGTACTCCCTGATAATGATGAACCAATAGAAAAGAAGATATTGCTAGATTCCCTTAAAAAAAGGTACAACAATGTACAAGATTGTGGAATATACAACATAGCTAGTAGACGGAGTAATGAAAAAGCACTAAGAATAGCAAAGATAAAATTTGAAGGCCATGAATTACCCTTAAATATTAAAATCTTTGGCCAAAGCAGAGAACTGAGACTGTATGTTCCAAAAACACTGCAGTGCCAAAACTGTAGTATGTATGGACATATAAGGAAAAATTGCCATAATACATCTGTATGTGCATACTGTGGATCTGACAAACATGCCACACAGTGAAGGTGTGGTGAACCAAAATGCGTGAACTGTGGACAAAATCACCATGCAAGATCTAAGTGTATTTATTATATATACAATACAGAATTGAAATTACTTCAGGAAAGGACAGGAATGCCTATAAAAGAGGCCAAATTAGAATTAAAGGTTAAAGGAATGCATGATCCCGCTAAGAAACGAACTTTTTCTGCAGTAATAAGATCAAACAAAGAAACAAAAATAGAAATAAATAAGAGTAACAAAACCCTGATAGATCAGTCTCAAAGAAAAATACCCGGTAACCACTTTGCAAGAAGAAACTAATATAGCAAAGGACCAAGAAATGTATACAAATCTTTCCTCAAATTCATTTGAGATATTAAGAGAAATGGAATCACTAGAAGACAATACAAGCACCACAGAAATATTAGAAGATTATGATGAAATAGAAACTAAAGAAAAAAAGAGGCCTTTAGAGAGAACTCCACCAAGACCAACAAAAAACCAACTATTATTAGAGATACATAAATTGAAATAAAGGCAGGAGACCCAAAGAAAGAACATAAACCAAAAAATAAGAAAATACCTTTGTCTCCTAAATTAATAATAAAACCAGTGGAAACAGATACCCAAAACATCAGAGAAATAGTAGAGGAACAAACCATTGACAAGAATGATTATGTGATGGGAGAAGAGATTACTCCATCACCAACAATAGCTGCAGCAAGAGTAAATGAAAAAACGACACATGAAAACACATGTGGATGTAATGAATGTTTCATTGAACTGTGCAACAGAAACAAAAGCATAACAAAGGACAGTTTAACAAACACTATACGAAATTGTATAAGATACAGAAATAAAGAAACTACTAGTTTAGACACTCACGAAGAGGGCTGTATGTGCATTGGACACATAATGTCTTATAAAGAAAAACAAATAAATATTGTAAATAGGATTTTAGAAAAAATGCAAATTGACAATCCACAAAAAGAAAATAACAATTGAACACACTAACTTTATACTTTCAATAATTCTGTTATACAGTGGAATGTAAATGGTCTACAGACCAGATTACATTTGGGAGAAATACAACGATTACTAAAGGAATATGAGCCAATGATAATATGTTTACAACATGTCAACAAAACAATATCAACAATAGGTAAATATACCTTAGTATCTGCATCTAGAGAAGAAGGAAATTTAGGTACTGCTGTATATGTACATAACAAAGTATGTTATGACAGAGTACCTGTAAATTTTACTGACTTGCAAATATCAAGTGTTAAAATACGAATAAAAAACGATAATTACATAATTTATAACTTGTACAACCAACCTAATAAAAATTACGACATTGATAAACTTAAAGATTTACTTAATAATACCAAGGAACCTACAATAATAGTAGGTGATTTTAACGCTCACAACCCAATATGGGACTGTCATTTTACAAACTCAAATAGAACAGATAGTTAAATAGAAGAGTTCATGGATTCCAACGAATGTGTTGTATAAATGATGACGAAATTAGCACATATTTTTCAGAAGCACATGGAACATTTTCCTCAGTAGACTTAACTTTATGTACAACAAGCATAGTTGACAGATTGGATTGGAATACAGTTGACAACTTGCACACCAGTGATCATTTCCCAATATTAATTTCCTTATTGCAAAATAATCCTGCAAAACATGTCCCTCACTATAACGTTTAAAAAGCAGATTGGGAGCGATATGAAATGCACACTAGAAATATCCCACAATTTGAATATTTAAAAGACCATAATGAAACCAATAAATTTCTTGTTGATTTCATTAAAAATGCTGCTGATAAAGCAATATCAAAGTCAAAACCCCATGCAACAAAACGCAAAGTTCCCTGGTGGTCTGGTGAGTTAACAGAATTAATAAATATAAAACACTCAATAGGGAGACGATTAGATAATTTGAATAGAAAGTTCAACAAAATAAATAAAAAAAATACCAATATTAGAAAGAACTTTACAAAAAATGACTGTAGTATTACTAGAAATTGATACATTAAAACCTGTATACAACAAAATATCTGCAAAATTTAAAAAAGAAGTAATTCAAGGAAGAATCATTTCATGGAGGAAATACATATTAGATCTCTCTAATAATACTCCCATAGAAAAAAATATGGGAAAAATTCAGGAAAATAAATGGTACCCATGTCAAACCACCTAGACATGCCATATTAAAAGATGGGAAAAGAACACTTGATCCAAAAGAAATAAGTAATATAATGGGAGAAAGTTTAGCAAATGTAAGTAGTGATAAGAATTTAGATGAACACTTCCGCACAAAAAAAAATAAAATAGAATTAATAACAATAAATTTTGAAACAATAGAAGATATATATTATAATAGAAAATTTAGTATGTCAGAGTTGGAATATGCTCTCTCGAACAGCAATAAATCTGCTCCTAGAGGTGACAATATTTGTTTTGAGATGATCTGCCACTTAGCACCTTTGGCAAAGTCATACTTATTAGAGTTTTATAATCATTTATGGCTTCAAAATTTTATTTCCAGATGAATGGCGTAAAGCTATAATAATTCCCATCCCCAAACCTGGAAAGGATCCCAGTAATGTAAATAATTACAGACCAATTTCTTTAACAAGCTGCGTATGCAAATTGTTAGAGAAAATGGTAAATGCTCGACTAACATGGCACATTCGAGAAAATAAAACTAACTCCCACTCAGTTTGGGTCACAGTGTAACAGATCTACATTGGATTCTCTCTGTAACTTAGAAGACCATATACGTAGAGGTTTTGAACGAAAACAAATTACTGTAGCTGTCGTTTTTGACACTGAAAAAGCATACGATACTACATGGCGGTATGCTATATTAAAAACTTTACAAAACAACAACATCCGTGGACATTTACCTAGGTTTATACAGAACTTTTTGACAAACCGCAATTTTCAGGTGAGAATTGATGATGATCTGTCTAGAACATTTCCACTTGAAAATGGTGTTCCATAAGGAAGCGTCCTCAGTGTTACTTTTGCAATTAATGATATCAGTAATAATCTACTTATTGGCATTAAAAGTAACTGTACATGGATGATTTTGCCATATATTATTCAGCATCCCGAATAAAACGTGCAGAACGAATCATTAATAAAAGCATAGTAAAAACAGATGAATGGGCCTTATCTGTAGGCTTTAAATTTTCCATAAATAAAACTCAAGCAATCATGTTTTATAAAAATAAAAAGTGGAAAAAAGGTGAAGAAATAGACTTAAAAATAAAAAACCAAAGTACAGGCAGTCCCCGGTTAACGGCGGGCTCGGTTAATGGTGATCCGGTTTTATGGCGCTTGTCTAGCGACGAAAATAGGCAATTTTCAGCGCCGAAAATCGCCGATTTCTGCTTATCGGCGCCGATGATTGGGTATTAGCACCAATACATACCTAACAGAGGCGCCTATAACTGAAAATCGGCACTTTACGGCGCCGATAAGCCCGAAAATCGCCGAAAAAGCGCCGGAAATCGCCGATTTTCGGTTAGTGGCGATTTTCGATTAACATCACACCCCCAGAACAGAACCCGCGCCGATAACTGAGGACTTAAACAGCAAAATTTTTGGGATTAGTATTCGATACTCAATTGAACTGAAAAGCCCACATAGCATACGTAAAATCTAAATGTAAAAGAGCATTAAATCCAAGTAGAAAACTATTGAACACTACTTGGGGAGCCGATAGACATACCCTTACTGTACTGTATAAAGCAACAGTTCTGTCCATCATTGATTATGGAAGCGAAGTATATTGCTCAGCATCGGACACAGCGCTGAAAATGTTAGACCATGTTCACAATGAAGGCCTTAAAATATGCTCGGGAGCCTTTAGATCATCACCAAAATCATCTTTACAAGTTAAATGTGGTGAGCTGCCTCTCTCTCTCCATAGAGACCTAGTAACAATGTCAAGTGCTCTAAGAATTCAGGCAAGTGATTCTCCAACCAAAAAATTATTTGAATTAAGAGATGTAGTTATAAATAATCATCCACCACCTTTCCCAGTTAGACAGAGAAGATTGTTTGAGTCGTTGAATAAAATATACAAGTGCCTTTCATAGTAAAATCACCTCCTCCCTGGACAGTGAATAAAATGAGAATTTGCACACCAAGTATTTATCAAAAAGTAACTCATGTACACCAGAACACCATAAACAACATATAATAGAGCATATAAGCCGAAAAGGTCCACATTATGCAATACATACAGATGGATCTAAATCAGAACACGGAGTGGGATATGCTTCAGTGTCCCAAGACAAAACTTATCAGTTCTCTTTACCTAATAATGCTTCGGTATTTACAGCAGAATTGTATGGAATTGCATCAGCCATAAAAATAAAGAAACACGATTCAGTAATTTTGTGATTTTTAGTGACTCGAGAAGCGCTATAGAAGCTATTCAGTCACAAATCCAAAAATAATGTAGTACAAAAAATTAAATTATATCAGTAACTTATATAATAATGGAAAAAATTTAGAAATATGTTGGATCCCTGCCCATGTAGGGATCAAAGGAAATGAAGATGCAGACAAAGCAGCCAAAGAAGCACACATAAAAATGGGTATCATAAATAAATGGCAATATATATGGGATGAAGAACCTGAAAGTGATAAATTGAAACAAATAAAACCTGATGTTAAAAAATCGAGTTAATCATATCAGAGAGAAAGGACACGCACAAGTAATTCTAACGTCTCAGAATAGGCCATAATCGTCTGACACATGGGCACTTAATGAGCAGCCCATGTGGCCTGGCTCCCGAGTGCTCAAAGTACAAGGTGATAATAACGGTCAGACATGTGTTATGTGAGTGTCCAAAGTATGACCAACAACGACTGTCAACTTTTGGGAATAAGTCAATAAATGAAATTTTTTCAGAATCTTTTACATTTTCAGTCGTTCCGATTTTGTTGTTCATGAGGAGCTGTGGTTTAATAGATAAATGTAAAAATAAGTAAGTAATAAAAGCACGAAAACATATTATTCGTTGAATTTAAATTTAAATTTAAATTTTTTCTAGATATTTATTAAACGTATTATGAATTTTAATATGCCTTTTTAGTGTGAAAGCATGAGTACGTGTATTTATTGTGTGTACGTGTCACAGTGTGAGAACATGAGCCTATGTGGTATTTTATCCTAATCCTTCGGGCCAGCCCTATAAGAGCTGAAAGTCAGCTCAGTGGTGTGGTTAAACTACTTTAATACTATGTGAATGTCCAAAATATAACCAACATCAGTTATCAACTGTAGGAAACAGGTCAGTTGATGAAATTTTGTCAGTCCGCAGCATTTTTCAATAGGTTGAATTTTAGTATTCATGAAGAAATGTAAATTAACTGATAAAATATGAAAAGTGATATATGAAAATACAATAACTCACGGGGCAATAAATAAAAAAATCCAAATTTTAAAAATCTTAAATTCTGACTATTATTATTTAGTTTTGTTAATTTTTTCATTTTTTATTGTGCAAATGGAAACTTGAGTAAATGTATTTAATGTGTATGTGTGTTCTAGTGTAGAAACATATGCCTTTTTGCACATTTATCTTTAAAATTTCATTTTTCATTCATCATTAGTCCCAGTGCGTGCCTTCTGGCCTAGACCTGGTATTTCATTCTAATCCTTCGGGCCAGCCCTATGAGAGCTGATAGTCAGCTCAATGGTTTGGTTAAACTATTTTAATAATAATAAAAAATAATCAAGAGTAGTTTGATGTTTATGAATTATTTTCTGTTAGAAGAAAGTAGTAGTCTCCTCCTTAGTTAATGTTTGACATCAACATTGTTCACTAGATGGTATTGATGGTGCTCTCTATAATGTTGTTTAGAATAATGCACTTAAATTTCTCCTCTCAGTGTTTTTAGTTTTTTGTTTTTAGTGCTAGTGCCCCTGCATGTTATTCTAAAATCTGCAAATGTATTATAATTTCACATAGAAACTAAATGTTCTGATATTAATGGCATATTTTGTTTCAGGCTGGTATCACAGATAGAGAGCTGCACAGACAAGCGCGCACCATTTTAGTTGAAATGGGACAATTTTTCCAGGTACATATTTCATTGATTTATTGTATGTTGGTGATCCTTTGTTATTTCATATGAATAGCAAGCTCTTTAACCCTTAAACGCCGACTGGACGTATCATACGTCGACTAAAATTGTCCGTCAGGTGCCGAGCGGACGTACTGTACGTCGACTACAAAAAGTTTTTTTTAAATATTCGCGGAAAAATAGTTATAGGCCTTCAGTTTTATCAAGGTTTTAAATCACGCGCCTTGAGGGATGCTGGGAGTTCACGGATCACGCTGTTGTTTTGTTTACAAGTGTTACCGAGCCGCGCATGCGTGAATTTCTTTCTTCTCGCACTACAGAGCATCAGCGACGCATCTCAGAAAGTCTTTCGTCACTTTGTCATAATTTTTGCACTGTTTTATATTAGCCATTACATAAAGTTTTATATATGAAAATGTGCGCAATTTCAGGTAGAATACAACAACAAACAATCCATGGTTGTAGCTTTTATAAGTTTTGAAATATTTTCATATAAATCACGATAAGTGCTAAAATTTCAACCTTCGGTCAACTTTGACTCGACCGAAATGGTCGAAAAACGCAATTGTAAGCTAAAACTCTTACATTCTAGTAATATTCAGTCATTTACCTTCATTTTGCAACAGATTGGAAGTCTAGCACAATATTTCGATTTATCGTGAATTTTTGGAAAAAACTTTTTCCTTATGTCCGCTCGGTAACCCGGCCGAAAATCTCAGAAATTCTTTCGTCACTTTGTCGTAATTTTTGCACCGTTTCATATTAGCCGTTACATAAAGTTTTATATATGAAAATGTGCGCAATTTCATGTAAAATACAACAAAAAACAACCCATGGTTGTAGCTTTTATCAGTTTTGAAATATTTTCATATAAATCACGATAAGTGCCAAAATTTCAACCTTTGGTCAACTTTGACTCGACCGAAATGATCGAAAAACGCAATTGTAAGCTAAAACTCTTACATTCTAGTAATATTCAATCATTTACCTTCATTTTGCAACAAACGGGAAGTCTCTAGAACAATATTTCGATTTATGGTGAATTTTTGGAAAAACTTTTTCCTTACGTCCGCTCGCGGTAACTCTGTTGAAAATCTCAGAATTTCTTTAGTCATTTTGTCGTAATGTTTGCACCATTTTATATTAGGCCTTACATAAAGTGTTATACATGAAAATGTGCGCAATATCATGTAGAATACAACAAAAAATAACTCATAGTTGTAGCTTTTATCAGTTTTGAAATATTTTCATATAAATCACGGTCAACTTTAACTCGACCGAAATGGTCGAAAACTGCAATTGTAAGCTAAAACACTTACAGTCTAGTAATATTCAATCAATTACCTTCATTTTGCAACAAACGGGAAGTCTTTAGCACAATATTTCGATTTATGGTGAATTTTAGAAAAAAACTTGTTTTTACTTCCGCACGTTACGAATTCATGCATCATTTTGTGATATTTTCTCTGTGTTGCGTTGATCGTTTTACAATTTGTTATATACCAAAATCATTGCAATTTAGTGTACAATACAACAAAAAAAATAACTCATTAGTTTTAACCGTTTTGCTCATAGTGCGATTTGTATACAATTATATATGAAATTTTTTTTTATGCTGTCATATATTCCAATATTTATAATATAATGATATTTTTTTTCATTTCTGATGGTTGCATACTAAATTTCAGGCAATGACAAAAAAAAAAGGAGCCAAAAATGAACTCTTAATCTTAAAACTAAGCGTGCTGTGATTTTTTGAAAAAAAATTTTTTTCCACTTCGGCGCTAACTCCCAAACGCCGCCGGCATACGACAGACACTTTTGTAAATAGAGGCTCGGTGTTTAAGGGTTAACTTATAACTATTTGGGGTGAATCTTATATGCTGTTATAACTATTTGGGACGAATCTTATTTACTGTTATAACTATTGGGGATGAATCTTACCTACTGTTATAACTATGTGCGATGAATCTTATCCATTGTTATAACTGTTTGGGATGAATCTTATCTACTGTTATAACTATATGGGGTGAATCTTATCTACTGTTATAACTATTTGGGTCGAATCTTATCTACTGTTATAACTATTTGGGACGAATCTTTTCTACTGTTATAACTATTGGGGATGAATCTTATCTACTGTTAAAACTATTTGGGATGAATCTTATCTACTGTTATAACTATGTGGGATGAACCAACCCTATGAGAACTGATAGCCAGCTCAGTGGTCTGGTTAAACTATCTGCTGTTAAAGTTAGTCTGCATCTTTGCATCATTAGGTGCAATCGGCATTCAAAATTAATAAAAGAATAATATTTTTCAATATAATCTCTGTTCTGTGTCTTAGACAACATCTTAGGGCATAAGTAATTTCCTCACCCCCTCAATGTGGGACCACCTTGACGTGGTTAGTGGGCTCTTGAACCCCAGGAATTTGTTCGTGGGTTTGAGTCCAAGAGTCTTATATGTTATTATATATTTATTTGGACAAATTTTGTGGAATTTTCCCCTTTTTGTAAAATTTGTTGGACCTGATAAATAGGAAAAGATATCACAGCTGGGACTGGGTTTATATCCGAAGCTAAATAGTGGGAACCATCAACTACCAGATAATGTTTGGACCTGAGAGACATCAGAATGATCTCAAAGGCAGAACTATTCTGTAGGGCTGGACCATAGATTCCAGGGGCGTCTGGTTCTGGGGATAGGACTCCCGGCATTCTATCCGGTTTGCCCGTAACATAATTAGAGTGGGGATGATTGTGTCCTTGTAATACTGTCAGTCCTAGCAAGTGGGTTCGGCTTACACTTGGGCCACTCTAGTCATGTTGTGCCATTCCCTGTGGGGTAGGGTAGGGGGTGGACATTTGGGAGTCGGTTATCACTGGTGCCATTGGTGGAAGAATACATTCCATGAAAGGCTGATGATATCTTTTTAAGGTTTTCAAGTTTTTTTTTCTCTCTCCAATCTTGATGATTAGTCAGTCTAAGGATTCGAGTACCCCTGGGCCCTTTGATGGTATTGTTTCGGCACAGTTGACGACTGCTGCTCCAGTACAGAGCAAATCTTCTAGCATGGAAATGGACAATTCTCTGGATAATCCAAATAATCAAAATCAGGGTGGTATTAAAACTCTAATACCTTATAAAACTCCCAAAAAGAGTAAATACCGACATGACCCAACCTTGACTCGCTTCGACTCTCTCTTTGGGAGTGGAATGAGGTCAAGGTTTCTAACCATGGAAGCTGACTAAAATATTTCAGCTTTAAAATAAAAAAAATATTTATTAGATAGACATCCAACGACAGATATGTTGTTCAGACAAGCAAAGGAGAAAACTTGGCCTATAGAAACCACAACAAAAAGTCAGTCTGAAGATTATTTGTCTTTGAAAAATTTAGACAATGTTAACGTAAAAGTGAAAAAACATCATACTATGAACAGCATTCAGGGCACCGTTGTACTTCTGAAAATAACAACGAACCAGTCGATAAGAAAATGCTATTAGACTCTCTCAAAAAAAGATACCCCAAGGTCCAAGATTGTGAGATATATGTTGTACCAAGTAAAAATAGCAATAAAGAAATATTAAAAATAGCAAAAATAAAATTTGAGAGTGAAGATCTACCTCAAAAAATAAAAATTTTAGGCCCAAATAGAAAGTTAAGACCATGTGTCCCAAAGCCACTGCTGTGTCAACATTGCAGTAAGTATGGGCACACAAAGAAAAATTGTCATAATGAACCGGTATATGCTTATTGTGGATTTACTGAACATACCACACAGTGGAAGCGCAGTGAACGTAAGTGTGCAAACTGTGGGCAGAATCATCGTGCAAGATCCAAAGAATGAATGTATTACATATACAATACGGAATTGAAAATACTACAGGAAAGGACAGGGATGTCTATAAAAGAGGCTAAGTTGGAACTTAAAAGTGAGAGGAATTCAAGATCCGTCTAAGAAACATACATTTTCTTCAGTAACAGGAGCAAATAATGAAACAAAAAGGCAAACAGATAGAAGTAACAGAGCACAGGATAGTAAATCTCAAGAAGAAATTAATAATTTAGAAATAAAAACTAAAATGATAAAGAATAAAGAAACAGGTACAAATGAGATGGAAAATATTTTATCTAGTGCATTTGAAATATTAATGCAAATAGAAAAACAGGAGGATGCTACTATGGAAGTAACAGAGGAGGGTTGTGGTGGACTGGAAATTAAAGATAAAAAAGGTCTTTGGAGAGAACACCACCAAAAATGAAGAAACCAACTATTATTACAGTAACATCGATTGAACCAAAGATAAAGTAGGTGAAGAAGGAACAAAAACAAAAACAAGCTATGAATATACCTTTATCTCCTAAAATAATAGTAAAACCTATGAAGGCAAATGTCAAAAACACTGAAGAAGTGAAAGAGAACCATACCATAGATAACAATGATTGTCAAAGAAGAAGAGATTACTCCATCTCCATAATTGGTACAAGAGCAAATGAAAAAAGAAATATACATGATAATACTTGTGGATGTAATGATTGTTTCATTGAATTATGCAATAACAACAAAAACATAAAGGATGGTTTAACAAACATCATAAGAAATTTTATGAAATATAGAAAAAAAAAGAAACCATGGACTTGAGTACCCATGAAAAAGGTTGCATGTGCATTGAGCACTTAGTATATTATAAAGAAAAACAATTGAATGTCGTGAGTAAATTATTAGAAAAAATCGATGTTGATAATACAAAAAAAAAAAAAGAGTAAAACTCGACCGCTATAACAAAATATTTTCAATAGCTATATTATACAATGGAACGTAAATGGTCTACTGACCAGATTACATCTGGGAGAATACAACGATTATTAAAAGAATACGAACCAATGATATTATGTTTACAACATGTCAACAAAACTGTGTCAACAATAGGTAAATATACCTTGCAAACATCAGGTATTAAAATTGTAACAAAAAACGATAATTATGTAATTATGTAATTTATAATTTATACAACCAGCCTAATAAAAATTGCGACATTAACAAACTTAGAGTGTTACTTGATAATGCCAAGGAACCTACATTAATAGTAGGTGATTTTAATGCTCACAACCCGATGTGGGACTGTAATTGTACAGACTCAAATAGAGCAGAAAGTAAAATAGAAGAATTCATAGATTCATACAACGTGTGCTGCATAAATGATAATGAAATCAGCACATATTTTTCTAAATAACATGGAACATTTTCCTCAATCGACTTAACTCTATGTACAGCAAACATAGACAGATTGGATTGGAATACAGTACAGTTGACGACTTGCACACAAGTGATCATTTCCTAATATTAATTTCATTATTACAAAATAGCCCCACCAAGCATGTCCTTCATTATAACATTTATGAAACAGATTGGGAGCAATATGAATTCCACACTAGAAATATCCCACCATTTAAATACTTAAAGACCATAATGAAACTAATAAATTTCTTGTTGATTTCATTAAAAATGCTGCTGATAAAGCAATACCAAAATCAAAATGTCATCCAATAAAACACAAAGTCCCTTGGTGGTCTGAAAAACTAACAGAACTAATAAAAATAAAACACCAAATTGGAAGATGATTAGATAATTTGAATAGAAAGTTTAGTAAAATAAAGGGATTTTGACAAAGGGAAAATCTATTTCTGGGGGAAGACCTGTGTCACCCGGTGAAATTACCATCTAGCACACATTTCTAGGTAAATTCTTTGCTAAACATACCAGAGAAAAACTAAATGCAATGCTGGGGTTACTACCCCCAGTGCGAGCTCCATAAAATGGAGTCGTGTATAGGAAAGGGTGAGTGTTGTCATTACCACAGGCCTCTGCCCTGTAGATATTCCCAATCTCAAAATCCCCCAGAGCGAGGTGCCGTAACAACGCCTGCACCAGCTCCCCGACTACCAACAACTCAGCCGCTATATTGGCATTCCAGGTTAGCACCCCCCCAAGCTTGGTATGTTACCCAGGGGGGGAAAAGAAGGAATAGTGGCGGGTCACCGGGTGACACAGGTCTTCCCCCAGAAATAGATTTTTCCTTTGTCAAAATCCCTTTTCTGGGCTTTGACCTATGTCAGCCGGTGAAATTATAATAGAGAATTAAACATACCAGCTTGGTGAAGGCCTTGGAAAACTACTGTGATGGAAAGAAATAAAACAATTAGTAAAAGTGAGTTTTAATTACCCAAGCCGAAAATCTCTATAATTACATGAGAATAACAAGATGGGGGAACCATGCCCCAAAGTAAACATGATATACAGAACATCAGAACATGGTTATAATTGACTTAAATACTAACAAATAGGAAAAATAGACAATATGCAACACGGTCAGGAGACAGGCTGTGAGGCATCCCTGACCCAGAGAAGACGGTAAGGGGAGTAAACGAGGCAGGTAGGCGAGAGAGTGAGTGACAGAACAGTTAGGAATGCATAGTGAGATCAGTCAGAGGAAGGAACAATGCTTCCTGCCGCCACTGTGGAAAATTTTAGAGCCTCTAGGGATTTGAGGTAGTGGTGTTTGAACACCAAAAGGTGATTTCCAACCTGTATATTTTTTGAGATCGTCAAAATTCATATGATGGAAATAATTAGTGGAGGTGGCCACCGCCCTGATATCATGGACCTTAGGAACTGAATCTGGGGTAGCTTGTTTAATAAAGTACAAGATTTGTTGTCTGATGGCCTTCAGAGAAATAGTTCCTCCACTTTCTCTCACAAAAAGAGGGCCTGAAGTTATATTAGAGGTTCTGTCTAAATAAGCCTTTAAGGTAGAGACTGGGCACAATGACAGGTCTTGTGGAAGGGGGACAACCTTTTATGGGGACCACCTATCTCACGGATCTTCATTTTTAGCGAGAAACTTGAGATCTGGGGCTAACAGAACTTCTCCTGACGGGAGGAAATCAACATGGTTTGGTTCTCTAGATAGAGCTGACAGCTCAGAAATTCTAGCACCTGAAGCTAAACTAATTAAGAATAAGGTCTTCCTTAACAGACTTAAGAATGAACAATTCTGATTATCAGTATCTGATGCTAATTTAAGAACGTCATTTAAGAACCAGGAAACCGTGTGTGGACGGGTTGCTGGTCTCAAACGAGCGCATGCTCTAGGAATTTATGAAAAATAAGAATCAGTTAAGTTAATATTAAAGCCATGTAAAAATATATTTCTTAAAGCTGATTTGGCTGTAGTAATGGTACTAGAGGCAAGACCTTTTTCGAACAATGACCTGAAGAACGAGATTGCAAGGTTCGTGGTCATTTCTGTAGCTTCAGATTCTTTCAGGAACAGAGCTAATTTCTCTGAGGGTAGATTCCCTTTTGTCTGATTCTAAGAACATTGTATTAACGGGATCAATATTAGCATCTTTCTGAGCTGCAAATTTCATGAAATCCACAAAGCTAGGGCATCTTGGACTCTTGAGGAAGCTGACACAGTCCGAGTTTGTACTATTTGTGTCAATTTTGGTCTGGGTATCTGTATGCACCGGAGCTTCAGTTCTAGAAGAAGAGGAAACCAGTTGCTCTTCGGCCAGTTGGGCGCTACCAGAGCCACCTGACCTTTGAATGTCCTGAGCTTGTGTAAGACTTTCATCAACAAGTTTACTGGAGGAAACAGGTAGATCCTCTGCCACTTGTTCCAATCTATTGACATCGCATCTGTGGAGTGAGCCAGAGGGTCCAGGTTGGGGGCCACATAACAAGGAAGTTTGTGGTTGCTTTCTGTGGCAAACAGATCTACCTGGAGACCTGGGACCTGACTGCAAATCCACTCGAATGATGTTTTGTCCAGAGACCATTCCGACTCCAGCGGAGTTGTTCTGGACAGAGAGTCTGCAATGACATTCTGAACTCCCACCAGATGGGTAGCTGACAAATGCCCCTGGTGCTTGTTTGCTAGGGAGAATATTGCTATCATTACTTGGTTGATCCGGCTCGACTTGGAACCTCCCTGTTTATACAATGCACCACTATGGTGACTGTCCAAGACCAGCCTTATATGGATTAGTCTGGTTGGACGCAGTTTCTTTAAGGTTAGAAAGACTGCCATTGCTTCGAGAACATTGATATGGAACTGGCGGAACATAGTGGACCATGTTCCCTGCACTTTTTTGTGTTGAGAGTATCCTCCCCACCTGCTCAGAGAAGCATCCGTGTGAATCACTAATGCCGGAGGGGGGAACTGGAGCGGTACTGACTTTGATAAGCACTTGACTGTTGTCCAGGGCCGGAGTCTCTTCCTCAGTATTTGCGGAATTAGGGACACCTTGTCTCTGAATCTGATGTTGGCACGTCTCCGCCATACTCTGTTTATGTCTTTCAGTTTGGCTTTCAGGAGTAGATCCGTTAGTGAAGCAAACTGAAGGGAACCTAAGACCCTTTCTTGGGTATGACGGGAAGCTTTCCTGTTCATGAGGAATTGCCTGGTTGCTTTGGATATTTCTTTCCGCTTGGCTGGCGGAAGAGATAGCTTGTGTGAGCGTAGGTCCCACTGGATTCCCAACCACTGAAAGCGGCTCTCTGGAACTAGGCGGGACTTCTCCCTGTTTATTTGGAAGCCCAGAGATTCCAGAAAACCGATTACTATGGTTGTTGCTTTCCGACATTCGCTGGCATTGGGTGCCCAAATTATCCAATCGTCCAGGTATGCGGCTAGCATGATCCCTTGAGACCGTAGTTGTTGAACTATTGTATCTGCCAGTTTGGTGAAAATTCTGGGGGCTATGTTGAGCCCGAATGGCATGACTGAACGAGTATGCTTGCTTTCCTAGTCTGAACCCCATTTAAGGAGAGAACCTTCTCGCAACCGGGCGTCTGAAAGATCTATAGAGGTGGTTACGGCTCCACGGGGAAGTAGGGTCCGAACCTGCGAGATTGTGAGCATGTGAAATTTGTCGCATTGAACGTATAAATTGAGACGAAACAAGTCTAGGATTACCCTTTGTTGACTGGAGCCTTTCTTCGGAACGCTGAACAGTCTGCCCTGAAACTTCAAGTGCCTCGCTTTCTTTATAGCCCTCTTTTGTAGTAGGTCCTTCATGAAGTCCTGGAGGGCTTTGGATGGTGATTGATGGAACCTGACTAGTGGAGGAGGGCCTCTGCTCCAGCTCCAACCCAGGCCCTTGGAGGCTATGCTGTGGGCCCACGGACTGAAGGTCCATTGGTCCCGAAAATGATACAGCCTCCCGCCTACCTGAGGAGTCTCACTGGGTGGGAGATGATCTGCCTCCTCTGCTACCTCGGCCTCCTCTCCCTCGGGAGATGGAGCGAGACGCCGATTTGCCTCTAAAGGAGCCTCTGGCTCTGCTTCCCCTGGCGTTTTTTAAATGCCCGGGAATGCCCCATGACTTTCGTATGAAGCATTGAACGCCGGAGACGTTACGTATGTAGGGGAGGCGAGCGTGTGCTGGGCTGGTTGAACCAGCACATACTGTGGCTGAGGCTGAGCCTTAGAGGTTGAAGGCTGGCCGGCTGGAGAGACCGGAACAGCCTGCAGCACCGTCTGGGTAGGAGGCCTTTTGAATTTCTTGAACCTCTTCCCGGGTCTGGGATGAGGTCCGGCGGACTCCGTTAACTTCCGCTTGTAGGGGAGACCCCAGCGGGAGCGGAGGCTTTGGTTAGCCCTGGTAGCTTCCGTCAGGACTGCGTCTACCTCTTCCTGGGGGAAGAGATTAGCCCCCCAGATGGAGCTCTTCATGAGCCTATTGGGCTCGTGCCGAATAGAAGCTGCCGTAAAGATGTGTTTCCGGCAGTTCATCCGAGCCACTATGAAATCATATAGGTCCTGCTGGAACCCTGCCAGTAGGGATTTAGTAAGGACCTGAAAGAGGGCTTCTTCGTTATAGACAACCGAAGTTGCCTCCGCCAAAGTCAGGGAATGTAGGGACCGACTTAACCTGCCCTTGGTCTCAGCTTAGGCCTTCAGGAGAGAATCCGGGATTTTCGGAAGCTGCTCGCTGAAGAGGGCCGAAGCGCAGTCAGGGTCGAGCCTACCCACCGTAAAAGTGGCCGGAGCTCCCTTCCAAAAATCAGAATCTCCGGGGAAGACTAGAGAGGTGGGATCTGTCTCCCGGAGTTGTGGAAGGGGCTTGCCCTCAATGCCTGCCTGACTGGTAAGCAGGGCTACCTTAGTCGTGCAGGGGGTGGGGATAGTATCTCCCACTGAGAACATCGTAAATGAACCCTTGACAGGGGTGTGGCGGAATTCTAACCCACAAACAAAACAACACTCACCCTGATCTTCGGTTGCTGGAGATGGGTAAAGGTCCACGGTCGCCAATCACAGCACACAAAAACCACAAAACAAAATTGCAAACAAACCCTCCACCAACAATGAACAAAAAAGAAGAGCCACATGCACCATCAATGTTGGTACGAAAAACCCAGACCAAAAAAATTTCGAACTGTCCGTCCACTTTCAAGGTTGGACCTCAACTGCCCAAGACTTCCCAAAACCGAAAAACTCCCGACAGACAGACAGACAGCGCCAGAAACGAACTCCAACAACCAACCACTCACAACAATTACCTTACACTCTCTCTCTCTCTCTCTCTCTCTCTCTCTCTCTCTCTCTCTCTCTCTCTCTCTCTCTCTCACAAAACGTTGGGAAATGCTAAATACAAACAAATTTATTCATCCTCTATATTTCTCCCCCTTTTAGCATTTCCCAACCAACACCTTTCACACCTCTTTCAAATCGCCTTATGCAACACCCACGGATGCTCACTAGCAGGTCCTCTAGATCGCTCTCTGAGGCACGCAATCATTCTCTCAGAATCATTCTCTCTTCTAACAACATTCAAACTCACATCTTCTCCTCCATTCTCTCTCAGATTCACGCTATCATCTTCACTATTACCACTCTCAATTTCATCCACAATCTCAACTATACCCTCTAACTCGTTCCCAAATACCTCCCCAATTCTTCAACTAACCCATCCCATTCGCTCATTGACCTTTCCAATTCTTGCAACGATTCATTCATGCTTTCAATCACTGTCTATCACTGCTACGCTCTCTTACTCTGACACTTTCGCTCACCTCCAACCGTTCACTTACCCCTACACGTTCAGTCAACTCAGTTATATCAAACCCAGCATATGCTATATTAGTTCTATTCATACCATCCCATTCATCCGTATTACATGCTTTATCACTCATTTCCACTTTGGCACTCACACCCTATCACACAACGCATTTACCATTCAGTTTACTTACGTTCTTCCCTTTCTTACCTTTCCTACCATACTCTATCAAAACAAATTGCTGATCCTCATGCAACAACCCCTCACGTACATGCATCACACGCACCGCTTGCATCCTGGAGGATCCACCCATTTGAACCCCTTCACACTCAGTTTCCGAATTCGCTGTCACAGTCACCCTCTTTCGTCTACATACACTTGATACATGCCCTTCCATTCCACATTCGACACACTTCGCTCTCGGTTCTGAACACATTCTCGCATAATGCCCATTCTTACCACAGTTGCCACATATTACATTCACTCGGGTAAAGCAAACTACAACCATTAGCAATATGACCCACCTGTCCGCACCTGCAGCATTTAACCCCCTATCTTTCGTACACTCTCTTACCAAATGTCCCGGTTGCCCACACCAAACACGCTCCCAAAGCCCACCTACACTCATTCTTTGTATGTCCTTCCTTTCCACATCTAAAACACTTCTCTCGACTTCCACTCATCGACCTTCCCCTTTGTACACTACTATCCCTAACCCGTCCAACCCGTTGTTCCCTTTACAAACCCACCATTCATCCTCACTGGCACCTCCACATTACTTGCTCTTACACTCCTATCTATTACACTATCGGCCATTCTCATTGGGCCCCTCAACACTGCATCCCTAAAGCTTCCAAACTCTGGCACTCTCTCATCTACCCCAGCCCTTACACTTACACTTCTGCTCTCTTTATAACCCTGTCAAGCTCATAATCTACAATTTCAAAATTTCTCCCCAAGTCAACCTTTCATTCGTCCATCTTTTCTTCTCCTTCCGCTTCAAGTTCACAAATTCTCTAACTCCATCTGGCACTGTCCCTAACAACTTCCGTACTAACTCCTTACATTCATCTATCCCATCATCCCAAACTTCTTCCTTGCCAACGTCTCCAGCCTACAAGCATACAGTGACAAGGTTTCCCAGCTTTCATTCTTGCCTCATCAAATTCATTCTTCCTCTTATACTTAACACTCGCTTTCATACGCCTGCTTGCTCAACTAGTCTAGCTTTCACCTTGTCATACTCAACATCCCCCACACTCATAATAACCCCATACATATCAAGCAAAAACCCGGTCAAATATTCTCCTAATTCTCGTGCCCACACTCTCTTACTTTCCCCATACTTATCCTGACAAAACCTTTCATACTCCCTAAAGAAATCATGCACATCCCTACTTCCATACTCATTATACCTTTCACACCGGGGTACCTCCCTCACATACATAGCCTTTCTCACTTCTTTCTCACTTTCACTCTCACTTTCCTTACTTTCACTCTGTCCTTTCATACCCTCTTCCGAATACAAAGAGTCCACTTCCGGACTTACATTCATCTTACTCATTACACTCTTCTTCCCCTCTTTATCCACTTTTATCCACTCACCTCCATCCACCTCACTATCACTACTGCCTTCACCCTCTCCCTTCTTTCCTGCCTTTCCCCACTTGCTTACCCTTCTTACCAATTTCCTTTCCCTTTCCCTTCTTCCCTTTTTCTTCCCCTGACTTATCCTTACTTTCCCTCTGTTCCTTCCCTTGCTTTTCATTCTCCTTTTCCTTACCCTGCCTCTCATTCCCTCGTTTCTTACTTCCTATTCCCATATCACTCATCACTCACGCTTCCATTCACTTCTTCCTCCTTTTCTTTCTCTCTTGCCCCTTCACACGTTCCAGAGAACCTGCCTCCAACAGTCCCTTCTCCAAAAACACCCTTGAACATACCTCTCACCATTTCTTCCACACCTTTCATCATTCCCTCCAACTTTTATCCACCCTCTCTTCCCATTCTCTCTTCTGACTCTTTCATCTCCCCTTTCATTTCGTCTTTCGACTTCTTAGCATTCCCCATCTCCTCCAACTGACTCCTCAATCTCTCATTCTCACCCCTCAACCACGTATTCTCCTCTCTCAACCTCACCAGTTCCTCTTCCATCCTTCTCTTCAGTCACACTACCAGCCACCAATCTCAATTGCAGCTGCAATACCAGCTGCCCCACGTTGGGCGCCAAATATTATGTGGCGGAATTCTAACCCACAAACAAAACAACACTCACCCTGATCTTCGGTTGCTGGAGATGGGTAAAGGTCCACGGTCGCCAATCACAGCACACAAAAACCACAAAACAAAATTGCAAACAAACCCTCCACCAACAATGAACAAAAAAGAAGAGCCACGTGCACCATCAATGTTGGTACAAAAAACCCAGACCAAAAAAATTTCGAACTGTCCGTCCACTTTCAAGGTTGGACCTCAACTGCCCAAGACTTCCCCAAAACCGAAAAACTCCCGACAGACAGACAGACAGCGCCGTAAAATGAACTCCAACAACCTAACCACTCACAACGACAATTACTCTCTCTCCCTCTCTCTCTCTCTCTCTCTCTCTCTCTCTCTCTCTCTCTCTCTCTCTCTCTCTCTCTCTCTCTCTCTCACAAAACAGGAAATGCTAAATACAAACAAATTTATTCATCCCTCTATAGGGGTAAGTTTCGTGTTCTCGGCTTGCCACTCTGTAAGCGTGCGCAACAGGGTGGACTGAGCCTGGTCCCTTGGAAAGATGACGGTTTCTTTCGGGACCTTGTCCGATCTTATCCAGGCTTCCTCGGTAAGCCTGGCATAACCTGGGAAGGGGGGCAGTAAGCCAGGTGGGAAGAACTCTAGTTCCTCCAACCTGCGAGTACCCAGACCTTCGATGGTAAGGGTGTCTTCATGCTGAGGAGCATAAAGAGCCAGGCGCCAAGAGTTTCCCTTATTGAAGGGGGGAAGACCGGAAACGTCCGGAACAGCCAAGGGCTGAGCGACTGTCCCGGCACGCATAAACCCTGAGATCAAGCTCTCCTGGTTTTTCACCTTCTCTGCTAGGGATTTAACAGAGGCGTTTGATGACTTCAGATCGGAAGACAACTGGGAGGAGAGTTGGGTCAACTTCTCTTCCACCCTCTTGTCGAACTTCTCCATAAGAAGTTCAGCAAACGACTCTGGGTCAAAGGAAGGACGAGGGGGACTCGCCTTACCCTGCTTGGATCTTGATCCCTTTCCAGAGGGGGGGGCCTTGCTCGTGGACGGCACGGGGCTAGGGGCCCGTGACGACTTCGAGGGAGCCTTGAGCGCTTCTGGGGTTTAAAGGATTTGGACAAGGTCTTCGTTTTCACAGATTTTACCTTGGGGACAGTAGACCTTGACCTGTCCTCAAGGTAAGAGGATTTTCCAAACCCTCTAAAGGAAGAAACGGAAGAGGAAGGAGAGCTGAAGAGAGGATCGGAACTTTCTGCCTCACTTACCCCCTTACCTTGGTCCGGGTCGACGTTCATGGGCTCCAGGTTGAGGTTGATCGCCGCAACCTCCTCCGCTACCTCTCCGCAAATGGCCGCTTCTTCGTGGGAGGGCTCCGTCATCTCCCGGATCCCAGCGATCAAGGGGGCGGCTACTTCCGCCGGGACGGACGCTGAGACCCAGGCGCCAGGGTAGAGGATACTACAAATATCCTGGGACAGAACGTAGGGCTTCCCCGACCTGACGTTCCTCCCAAAGCCACTGACCCAGGTCTTAAGGGCTAACAGCGAAGAGTCGCGGGAGCTGCGGTCGGCCTGAAAGAAGGAGATTGCTAAGTGACGAAATCTCCAACTGTCATAAATATATCAATAAAAGTCATAAACTCAAGAAAGAACAATGGTTAGGGAACATGTAGCTTACCGACTCGTCCAACACTTGCTCATAGAGAGCGTAGCACACCTCACATCCGTCGGGGTGCCAGACGATCAGGTCCCCGACACGAACTGCGCAGCCGGAGTGGGACCGACACACTTCGTGTCCACAAGCCTGTTGCAGGACCGCCGTGCACCCCTGCTCCTGACAACGTACCATCTATAAATGGAAAGATGATACATGAGTATGCTAATAAGGCACGCTGGAGTAGGGTGCCGGAGCTGGGCCTTAATTTAAAATGACTGACGGAGCATGCAACGGTCCGGTCAGACCCCGCCGGAGAGATTCCGGCAATAAGGGGTATATCTAACATACATGCGTAAAACGATAGGGACCGCCAGAGTAAATCCAGAGTTACTAGAAGGTCCAAAGTGTGAACATGCGTCATAAACAAAATAGCAGATTTACCAATACCCCCAGACACGGTCCGGTGGAGGTAAAGTAATACACAGCACAAAATGGTTAACCTTAGTGTTTGCCAAAAAACAACAGATATGATACATTGGTTATAAAATTCCGCTTAGTGCCGGGGGAATCGAATTACACCATACTTATGGTGGCGGCGGAGGAGGTGGGGTGAGCGCAGTCCAACCACGCACCATACCCACCGGAGTGGTAACAATAACGAGAGGGTAACGGGAGACCCGACAACACGGCGGAAGTAAGATCTGGCTAAAGTGAAGATAGATACCCAGGGAATATGGTCGATGTTCTAGTTGTATAGAACAGGGAACAAAACAAGGACAACAATAGCTAGCAGAAGAGCGGACACCGAGACGGAGGCCAGTCAGATGGATAACACTAACTGGATACCGCATTAACTCTCCACGGGGTGACGGACTAAAGAGAACGACAACCCCGGGCAGGGAGAAACTCGGTCACGCGCTGATGCTAGGGAAAGGTAGGGGATAGGCAAATGGAGGGAACCTACAGCAGCGGCCAGAGAGTGGGAGGGCACCCCCGTACGCCGATAGCAACCCCCCCCCCCCACTAGGCGTCGATCTTGGGAGAACGACAACCAAAGGCGGGGAGAATACTAGGATACACTCCATAAGCTAAAAGGATGCAAAGAGGTGGTAATCAATAGTGGTGGCCAGGGAGTGGGGAAGCACCCCCAGACACCAAAAGAACTCCCCACGGGGTGCCGATCAACAGAGATTGGCGACCCTGGGAAAGGGAGAACTAGGGAGAACCACTCAATGCAAAGGAAGGGGTAAGGAATGTTAGGCTAGCGACATGGAAAACAGGGTTAGGGCTCAGAGCACCCGACCCCAGGCACGCTTCATGATGTACACGAAGACAGCCAAGGGTGGAAGGGAGGAGGGAGGGGGGTGGTAGGAGAGGGGGGGGACCCACGAAGTCAGGATGCCTGCCCCGACACCGACGGCTCGGATAGGAGTAGGCTACGAATAAGAAGACCTCGCTATTCTAGCCTAACCTTACTAGGACTCAAGAGTCCAATCGGGAGGGCCGAAATAGGGGGAGGGGGAAAACACAGGCCTAATAACACCCATCCGAACCAGACGACATCATCGGGAAGGTACAGAACGTGAAACTCTCCTACTCACCCAACCCTCCCTCCAAGCTAGGGGAGGGAGCAAAGAGCCGTAAGGTAGCCTAACTTCCTAGGCTAACCTACCGAAGCCGACCAGCGGCCAAGAAGGCTAGCCTAGGAAGACAAACACGGGAACTATCAGACTAAGGTAACACTAAAAGTTAACCACGTAATATATAATATAACGTACATCGCATATATGAAAATAGGACTTATATAATAAAAGACACATGTAGAAGGGCGGTCCAAACCAATCGCGATATGAGACGCGGATGGTAAAATGGCCGACCCTTACGATCAAACGTAAACAAATTAATCCAAAAATATCAATGTCATCCATAAACATATAAATTAGTGAAAATAAATAGCATAACCATACGATCTCAGAGAATATACCCGTGAGCTGGAGGAGGAGTGGGTCCAAGGATAATATGGAATTATGATCACAAAGGCGATAGGGGGAAATCTCATAGCCTAAGAGAGGAGAGGACCCGTGCCTCCCCAGGGAAGGGGTAATTCAGAAAAAACAAACTCCGACGAGGAGTAAATATGAAATTATGTAAAACACACATAAAAACATATATCATATAAAAAGGGGGCAAAGTCCCACCGTAAACCACACAAAGACTGAAGGTCGTGTGAGGTCGGGAGCAAGGCGGCCGAGACCGGCGTCATATTCAACCCCCAAATTATTGAATTAGAAGGTAAATAAGGAGCCTCAGCTGCCTAAAAACAAAAGGGAGATGGTACTCAACTTAGGTGAAGAAAATTCCTGGCTGGAAGACATAATGTCGCACAGAAAAAGGCAAATAAGCACACCGTTGAAAACAACAACAAGGCACTGACGCGTGCTAAATTGGAATGCCAATATGGCGGCTGAGTTGTTGGTAGTCGGGGAGCTGGTGCGGGCGTTGTTACGGCACCTCGCTCTGGGGGATTTTGAGATTGGGAATATCTACAGGGCAGAGGCCTGTGGTAGTGACAACACTCACCCTTTCCTATACACGACTCCATTTTATGGAGCTCGCACTGGGGGTAGTAACCCCAGCATTGCATTTAGTTTTTCTCTGGTATGTTTAGCAATGAATTTACCTAGAAATGTGTGCTAGATGGTAATTTCACCGGCTGACACAGGTCAAAGCCCAGAAAATAAAATAGTACTGTACCGATATTAGAAGAAAATTTACTTAACTGACTATATTATTATTAGAAATTGATACATTAAAACCTCTATATAAGAAAATATCTGCAAAATTTAAAAGATAAGTAATTCAAGGAAGAATCATTTCATGGAGGAAATATGTATAAGGTCTCTCTAATAATACTCCCATGCAAAATATGTGGGAAAAATTCAGGAAAATAAATGGTACCCATGTTAAACCACCTAGACATGCCATAATAAAAGATGGGAAAAGAATACTTGATCCTAAAGGAATAAGTAATATAATAAGAGAAAATTTAGCAAAAGTAAGTAGTGACAAAAACTTAGATGAGGATTTCCGCACAAAGAAAAATAGTTTAGAATTAATAACAATAAGTTTTGAAACAATAGAAGATATATATTATAATAGAAAATTTAATATGGAAGGGTTGGAATTTGCTCTGTTGAACAACAATAAATCTGCCCCTGGAGGTGACAGTATTTGTTTTGAAATGATCTGCCATTTAGCACCTTTGGCAAAGACATGCTTATTAGAGTATTATAACAAGGAAGTCTGATAAGCCAACAGAATTAATAAATATAAAACACTCGGTAGGGAGGCGACTAGATCATTTTTAAAATTCAACAAAATTGATAAAACATTACCGATATTAGAAGGAAATTTACAAAAACTGACTATATTATTATTAGAAACTGATACATAAAAACTTCTATGCAACAAAATACCTGCAAAACTGGAAAAAAAGCAATTCAAGGAAGAGTTATTTCTTGGAGTAAATATGTATCATCTCTCTAATACTGTACTCCCATACACAAAAATATTAGGTCAAAATCTGGTTTCAAAAAAATTCCATATATACAGTAAGCTAAATTACTTAAAACAGGCGAAAGAGGATTTCCCATTGCCATACCAGATTTTTGTCTATGAAATTTTTCATCAAAAGTAAAAACCGAATCACAAATGCAAAGTTTAACCAGTTCTAAAAAAATGTTATGGGTGGACAAGGGTAAATCATAATTATCTAAACATTCAGATGAATATTCAAGCAAGTCATTTATAGATACCTTTGTAAATATAGGCTATATATATATATATATATATATATATATATATATATATATATATATATATATATATATATATATATGTATATATATATATACAGTAAACCCCTGTATTCGCATTCTCATGGTTCATGGACTCATGCATTCGCTGGTTTCTCTGTGGAACATATCTAGCCATTCAGGAAAATTCGCCCATTCAAGTGTATTTTTCACTGAGAAATATTCACTAATTACTGTATTTTCATATAATTTTCATGAATAAATGCACTTTTTGTGATAAAACTATTAAAATTATCAGGTATATGCATTTTTACAAGGTTTTTCTTGGTTTAAGCTATCAAAATGGGCAGTTCTAAGTGTTTTTAGAGTGTTTTAAGCATTCGTGGATTTGACCTATTCGCGGGGTGTGTGGGACCTATCCCCAGGGGGGTTCATTGTATATGTATATATATATATATATATATATATATATATATATATATATATATATATATATATATTTATATATATGTAGAATCTACTGGTCACTTTTTATATATATATATATATATATATATATATATATATATATATATATATATATTTATATATATTTATATATATATATATATATATATATATATATATATATATATATATATATATATATATATATATATATATATATATATATATATATATATATATATATATATATATATGTGTGTGTGTGTGTGTGTGTAGAATCTACTGGTCACTTTTACTAGACACATTATATATATATATATATATATATATATATATATATATATATATATATATATATATATATATATATATATATATATATATATATATATATATATATATATATATATATATATATATTTATATATATATATATATATATATATATATATATATATATATATATATATATATATATATATATATATATATATATATATATATATATATATATATATATTATATATATATATATATATATATATATATATATATATATATATATATATATATATATATATATATATATATATATATATATATATATATATATATATATATATATATATATATATATATAGATATATATATATATATATATATATATATATATATATATATATATATATATATGTAGAATCTACTGGTCACTTTTACCAGACACATACAACAGGTATATGTATGTACGAGAGGCGATAGACTTTTATCCTTCTCGTAGCCAGGTCGGCAACGTGACCTCCTTGTGAATATGGTAACGCTGGTTCGATTCTCGCGACCGCTATTCACAGGCTCTTCAATTTCTTCCGTATGGATATTTTAAACCTTCGTAGTTACAAGCATATCCAAAAAGCGCGAAGAATTCGAGAAGTTAAGAGGGCATTGTGGCTATTAGAATTACATATATATATATATATATATATATATATATATATATATATATATATATATATATATATATAATTATATATATATATATTATATATATATATATATATATATATATATATATATATATATATATATATATATATATATATATATATATATATATATATATATATATATATATATATATATATATATATATATATATATATATATATATATATATATATATATATATATATATATATATATATATATATATATATATAATTATATATATATATATATATATATATATATATATATATATATATATATATATATATATATATATATATATATATATATATATATATATATATATATATATATATATATATATATATATATATATATTATATATTTCTGCATACAGGGCTCTTTAAATTTCAGTTCAAATAATTTTATTTGTTGTAATTATGGAGGTCTGGAAATGATTTATTCTGTTCCATTTATTTCGTTTGGGAAAAATTCGAACGGTGAAAGGACATTAAAGTTAGGAAAGGCCAGCCTTCGGCGTCGATAAAATTCTTCAGCCGAAGTTTGGCTGTACTTGACCAAGAAGGGGTCCAGGTGTGCTTTGACCACTCATGCTGTCTGACAAAGGGTGAATGGTTCCTTAGTGATATATACTGCAAGCAGCTGACAGAGTGCCCATCCTTGACATTGTGGAACAGGCAATATGAGGTTTGGCAATTCTGGTGCCAGGTTCATCATTATTATGACTGAAGAATTATTCAAGATTATATCCATAAGAAACTGTACGCTCATAACAAATTGGTTACTTTTAGTCATTGCGTTCAATATGTTCACTAGAGAGTCCTTTTTTCTAATTAAGTTGTGCATAATAATAATTTTGGTAACGCTTATAAATGGCATAAATGCCGTTTCAACCTTCAATCTGGAGTAGCTATGACGTCATATAATTACTAGATTCTATATTGGGATTATCATTAGGGTATCTGCTCTTTCAAAGATGAGCTCACATAATAAATACCAAGGTGCTTTGCATTTTAGGATACACTTCATAATTTTGCACTTCTATTGAACATTAGGAATTTTGCATATTTGGAACTCGAATATTTCAAGAATATATGATAACCATACAATAAATAACATGAAAATTATAGATGAGGAATCTAGGATTCAGTCACCCCTCTGGTAACTATTTATTAACAATAAAAGTGCATTTGTAATTTGTTGAATTGCTTGAAATGTTGATGTTAATTTTGTTAAGTGGATTGCTCTTGACATCTCTTCTTATTGGTACACATCTTAAATTTGCAAATAAAGTAAAGAATTAGAGTGTTTATGAAAGGTTTGAGTAGGCTCTGTCTAGCTTGTGATGTCTCACTTACCATTACTACACTAACTATGAACAGCTGCGTTTAGTATTTTCAGTAGTGAATTGTTCGAAAATTTTTGTTTCAATTTGGTAGAATTTATAATTGCACACCCATGTGAATGCACAACACTTCCACAGCGTTCCTTTCCAGTGTGGAACTATGACTGATCTGCAGTCAGAGCATTTGTACTAGAGAATAGACGTGCTTTGAATAATATTTTAAGAAACTGCCATGCTTTCATAGAAATACTTACAGTGAAGTGTATTCTTTTATAGGTACAAGATGATTACCTAGATTGTTTTGGGGATCCAAGTGTTACTGGAAAAGTAGGCACTGATATTGAAGAAGGGAAATGCACGTGGCTTTCTGTTGTGGCATTACAACGGGCATCCCCTTCCCAGCGAGCAGTGATGGAGGAACATTATGGCAGGCCGGACCCAGATAGCATTGCCAAAGTGAAGGACCTCTATAAGGTATTTATTGCATTTTTCCTGAAGTGTTTAATATGTTTTTTAGACTCGTCATTAGTTTAGATTAAAAATTTTTGTTGTAATGTTTTTAAGTATTTTTTTCCATAGCGTTAGAAGTAGATAAGTGCAACACGCTGAGATTAGACTTGCCATAAAAATTTACCCTCTATTTTGAATGTATGCAGATAATGATAATTGCGAAGATTTTCCTTAAAAAATATATATGATTACTGGGTATAGCATTTTTATTGACGGTAGATGTTGAGAAAAAAAATGCACAAAAACATTACTTTCTCACTAGTGAGAAAATAATGTTTTTGTGCAGGTTTTTATTTTATTTATGCAAGGGCCAGTGAGAGGGGCAAATTGACAATTTTTCACATAAAGAAAAAACGTTAGGTAAGGAAAGTGAGGAGGAAGCCTTGAGAAATAATTGGCTTACTTCATGAAAGATAGAAATGTCTAAGGTTTAAGGAAAATAGAAGCAGGGAGAGAATTCAGAGCTTGGCAGCAAAGGGAAGGCAAATCACAGGCATAGTATTCTGAAGATTGGTGATCTACATATACTGAATGTGATGGCATGGTGATACTGTAATATGTGGCTTCCCGAGAGAAGAATGACATGCTTTCTGCTTAGAGAAACTGTTGCCAAAATGGCACCCTTAAGAGAGACAGTGTGGCTAGGTTTGGGCTGAGAGGGCGCTAATGTAAAGATGATGTATGGAGGGCAATTGATAAGTGAAATATTCTTCTTCTCAATTCCATCTCGGGGGGAAAAATTAAGGGAGCTTCATTTCAGAATGAGAGGAGTATTCTAGATAAGAGATGGTTATGGTTAGTGTAATGTTCTTGTAATGAGGATGACCATGCCACTGTATGTCGGTACCTAGAAGGAAGACTGAATGAGAAAACAACCTTGAGGGACACCATTAGAGATGTGGAAGGAAACAGGTATAGCATATTTGACAATTGTTTAATTTTTTATAAATTTCTCTCGCAATACAAGCCCATTACGTATAGTGCCCTGTTGTTTGTCATTGAACAATCCTAGATATATATATTATGTGAAAGAAGTACAGTGGTATGTGAGAATTGTGCATGCGTGATTAGATCCATTAGTCCTCCCTTGCAAATCCAGTTGTAATGAAGTTTACGCTTGGTAACGAGCATTTTACAGGTAGGAAGGAAAATTTTTATAAGTATTGTGTTTCTATAAAAACTAAGTGTTTTTTTTTATCGAGTTTGTTAAATAACAAAGTCGTTACAGTACCTAAATCACTATTTAAATTGGAGGGGATGAGAATCTTGTCAGGGTTCCAGACTTCTAATTGAGAGCTGTAGGATCTATTAGGAGCAAGAGATAAAGGGAGATAGGTAACTACTGTTCAGATGCCAGTGTAGTGCTCATGAGATAGGTCCCAGACTGCAAGGTAAAATGTAAGAGGTCCATAAACAGTATGAAATTGGACTGAGGTTATGCTTGCACTGGGGGTCCCAAAGGAACTGGAGTAGAGGAGGAAACAGATTTTACATTTTCTTTGGATGTACTAGAATAGGAGACTAACGATTTAACCATTGTTATGCGAGAGAGAAGCAGATGACACCAGAAACCTGTGTCAGTTAGGATGCCATAATGGGAAGATGTAGGGTATGAATGCAGTATGTTTTAGCTACCTAGAACCCTCCCCAGATAAAAGAATGACTAGTCTCATAGGTATCACAGGCCTTAGCTGAAAGTTCATGAAAGTCATCTGACATCTCCAGGAGCTAGCCTTTAAAACTGCAGAGAAAAGGTAAATACATCATCAGGAATGAATCTTACCTACTGTTAAAGTTATTCATATCTTTGCGCCATTAGGGTGATTGGCATTCAAAATAAACAAAATAACGCTTGTCTAACCCACTAGCAGTGTCTCTGTAATCACCCGTTTCCCACCCGGTGGTGTTGGAATGGTTACGTTCTTGTGATAATTCTTCATGGTGTGTCCTTGTACATATAGTGTGAATTGGCAGTAATGATTTTTACTTTATGGCTGTTTTTCTCTTGTACAGTATTGTGCTTGCTTTCTGTTTTTGCATTATGGTATCTACAACAAGCAGAGATGAAAGCACTGGGCTGTATAGGAACGAGTTCTGTGTAAACTGAATGTTTCAGTTGTGCACGACTGCCATGTGTTTGTTAGCCTAACTGTTTATGCACGAATGTGGTTTTACTTCTTGTGAACAAAATAAGGAGTGATCTGATGAGAGTATGAATAATTTTGTGAAGTACCAGAAGATGTGAGAGGCCAGTAGAGTAGGTAGACAATTCCTTAGGTTCAGCAGTAAGCCTACTCAGTCTTTTCTTTTTCTTCCAGTGTTACTTTTCCTCCTCCTCCTCCTCCTCCATTGCCTGATAGGTTGATGCCTCTCTCACTCCATATGATGTTCAGGAGAAAAATGATAGGAAAATTGAGGACTATTCTTTTTCTATTGGTTAGAAATTTGACCATATATATTACGGTGAAGATTGTGTTCCCCCCAAAAGTGATCGACCTTTTTTGGTTTTCCCTGCGAGAGAGGTGTCAGAGCTTTTGTCTGTCAGTAGCACACCCTCTGGACTGCCCTGCATCAGTTGGTCTACTCTACGGACAGGGAACCAAGGTGTGTTTCGAGGCCAAGGTCTGTGCCCTTCGCCACTTCTCTCTCATCCGTCTTCCAGCTCGAATTTGACATGTTCTCTGAAGAATATATTTGGTAGAGTTCAGCTCTCACATATACCAGCTGATGTATCATCCTTTTTTGTAGAGAGTGATAGTGATATATTTAAATTGGAGTTTTCTGGGGATTATTAACATAGTATTACATTTATTTCAGTAGTTTCTGAGCTGCGCTTCAATTATTCTATTGTTATTCATTTACTTGCCTGTATTGTTTTCCGTTTAGGACGTTAACCTTCCCCTTCAGCTTCCCCCTCTGTCGCCTCATACACGTCACCTTTTGACAAATGTTTCTATTTGTGTAGCGGCTCTTTCTCCTTTGCCTCTTGTTTTTTTAGGTGAAGCTACCCTGGTGCCAGAACTGGCTTCTACTTCTCGGTAATCACCTCTTAAAAGTGTTGTGCAGATGGCTCAGGTTGTCATCCTTGTTCCGTATTGACATCATGCGGGATCCTTGTACCTTCTCCCATGCACCTGTCTCTCTCCCAGCTGTCCGGTACTTATCACCAACATCCTGTGTCATCATTGCTGACATTCTCTGGTATGTCTCCTCTAGCTTTTATCGCCTCACTCCCTTTGTTTGTAGATTTGCCATTTTCTGCTGTCTCGGTTCTTCCTTTAGACTTAACCCTTATTCAATAGATTTTCCTTAATTTTTAAGCAATGCATAGTTCGCTTTGTTCTCTTTTCACTCCCTTGTGGTGAAGATGAATCTGTTGATTAGTACTCTTTTGTTTACTTCTACCTCGGCTCCAGTTGAAATGAGTAAAAAGTCAGCGCTGGTTATGGTAAGGCACAATTTCAAGAAAAGTCACTGCTACTTGGAAAAAGGGATTAAGAGAAAGCTAGTAAACTGTTTAAAGTTCTGCACCTAACATGAACAGTGTAGTGTGCCTGCAACTATGTTTGTGAAGTGAGTGTTTGGAACCAGCCAACCAACCAAAGGAGGCAATTTGCTGGCATGTTGCTGGCTTAATCAAAAAACACCAACTGAGGCAATTTTGGAAGTATACCACTTAAAGCTGGTTCCCCCTGATCCCAACCCCTTGATGAGGTGGGGCGCTTAGGGATCCACTGCAGGGAGAGTATGTGATCCTGCTCTCTCTGCTGTGGATTCAACTGAACGTTGGGACTTATAACCTCCTCCTCCTCCTCCTCCTCCTCCTCCTCCTCCTCCTCCTCCTCCTCCTCCTCCTCCTCCTCCTCCCTCCTCCTCCTCCTCCTCCTCCTCCTCCTCCTCCTCCTCCTCCTCCTCCTCCTCCTCCTCCTCCTCCTCCTCCTCCTCCTCCTCCTCCTCCTCCTCCTCCTCCTCCTCCTCCTCCTCCTCCTCCTCCTCCTCCTCCTCCTCCTCCTCCTCCTCCTCCTCCTCCTCCTCCTCCTCCTCCTCCTCCTCCTCCTCCTCCTCCTCCTCCTCCTCCTCCTCCTCCTCCTCCTCCTCCTCCTCCTCCTCCTCCTCCTCCTCCTCCTCCTCCTCCTCCTCCTCCTCCTCCTCCTCCTCCTCCTCCTCCTCCTCCTCCTCCTCCTCCTCCTCCTCCTCCTCCTCCTCCTCCTCCTCCTCCTCCTCCTCCTCCTCCTCCTCCTCCATCATTGACGACCTTGACTTGGTATCGGATTACAAAATTCACTGCTTATCTAACTTGATGGAGGATGGAGTTAGGCGGCATGCTGCTCCACTCGTAAAACTAGAGTACTCGTCGTGGTCGAGTGAGGGGAAATTTTTATGTCAAGTCATGCCCTCAGTGCTGGGTCCGATCTTGACGGACTGACGACTCTTAAGGCACTGTGGGTTTGATGTATATCCAGGTGAGGACCCCAGGGTAATTACCAATGTGAGTAACAGTATTGCTCCTACCCCAGTTAGGCCTCCTTGGTGAGAGGGACCCCATCCTGGATGAAATTTATATTTTTCGTTTTATGGCGAACACATCAAACCTCCTTATGACTTCTGACACGGATGTGGACTCAAACTACAAAAGTCAAAACAAAACCATTTACTAGACCCAAAAATCCTAAGTACCATCTTGACCCAACCTTGACTCACTTCAACTCCCTCTTTGGGAGTGGAAGCTGGTCAAAATACTGTATTTCAGCTTTAAAATTAGAAAAGTATTTATTAAATAGGCATCCAACGGCAGAAATGTCGTTCAGACAAATAGAGGAGAAGACTTGGCTTACAGAAGCCACAACAAAAAGTCAGTCTGAAGAATATTAGTCTTTGAAAAATATAGATAATAACGTAAAAGTGAAAAACATGATACTATGAACAGCATTCAGGGTACAATTGTGCTTCCTAAAAATAATTAACCAATCGAAAATAAAATGCTATTAGACTGTCTCAAAAAGAAATACCCCAGGGTCCAGGATTATGAGGTATATGTTGTACCAAGTAAAAAGTGTGATAAACAAATATTAAAAATAAAAAAAATAAAATTTGAGGGTGAAGATCTGCCCCCAAAAATGAAAATTTTAGGCCAAAGCAGAGAGTTAAGGCCCTATGTCCCAAAGCCACTGCAGTGTCAAAATTACAGTAAGTATGGGCAAACAAAGAAAAATTGCCGCAATGAACCAGTATGCACTTATTGTGGATCTCCTGAACATACCACACAATGGAAGTGCAGGGAACCAAAGTGTGTAAACTGTGGACTGAATCATCATGCAAGATCCAAAGAATGCATTTGTTATATGTGCAGTACAATACGGAATTGAAAATGTTAAAAGAAAGAACAGGGATGTCTGTAAAAGAGGGTAAATTGGAATTAAAAGTGAGAGGAATTCAAGATCTGCAATGAAACTTACATATTCTTAGATAACAAGAACCAATAATGAAACAAAAACATATGCAGATAGAAGTAACAAAATGCAGCAGAGTAAATGTCAAGAAATTAATGCTATACAGAAAAAACTAAAATGTTAAAGAATCAAAAAACAGGCACAAAAGATATGGATAACATTTTATCAGATTCATTTGAAATGCTAATGCAAATAGGAACACGAGAAGATACTACTACAGAAGTAGAAGAGCACAAGAAGATACTACTACAGAAGTAGCAGAGGAAAGTTGTGATGGACCAGAAATTAAAGATAAAAAGAGACCTTTGGAGAGAACATCACCCAAAACTAAAAAACCAACTATTATTAGAGAAACATCGGTTAAACCAAAGACAAAGGATATGAAGAAAGAACACAAAGAAAAAAGTTAAGATTATACCTTTATCTCCTCAAGTAATTTTGAAACCTATGGACTCAGATATCCAAAACATCGAAGAAGTAGAAGAGAACCATACCATAGATAAGAATGACTGTCAAAGGAGAAGAGGTTACTCCATCACAAATAATTGGTACAAGAGGAAATGAGGCAAGAAATGTACATAAAAACACAAGTGGATGTAATGATTGTTTCGTTGAATTGTGCAATAATAACAAAAATATAACAAAAGATAGTTTATGAAATATAGAAAAAAGAAACCACTGACTTGAGCACCCATGAAAAAGGTTGCATGTGCATCGAACACTCGGTATATTATAAAGAAACACAAATAAATGTTTTTAATAAATTATTAGAAAAAATCTACATTGATAATGGAAAAAAAACAGAGAGCAAAACTTGACCACTATCACAAAATATGTTCAGTAGCTATATTTTACAGTACAATGGAACATGAAGATTACACCTAGGAGAAATACAACGATTACCAAAATAATATGAACCAATGATATGTTTACAACATGTCACCAATATTATCAACAATAGGTAAATACACCTTAACATCTACATCATGAGAGGAAGAAGGAATGTTAGGTGCAGCCATACAGTATATGTACATAACAAAGTAGTTTATGACAAAGTACCTGTAAACGATGCTGACTTGCAAATATCAGGTATTAAAGCCCGAATAAAAAGTGATAATTATGTAAGTTATAATTTATGCAACCAACCTAATAAAAATTACGATATTGATAAACTTAATTATTTAACAATGCCAAAAAACCTACTTTTAAATATCTAACTTCCCTGGTAGTTACATATATATAGCTTTATCCCACCGATTCGTCACAAGACGGCAGAAATTCAAAATTCGCGGCAATCTCCGATAGATGGTCAGGTGGCCATACCTGAGCGCCCTCTACCAGGTAACTAGAACCATTCCCAATTGTCCTCAGAAATTCCCTGCCGTCGTTCTATCAACACGTTGGAAATTCGCTCTACTTTGGTTTGCTTTACTACAATTGGTGAAGTACCCATTACTTGTTTGGTTTTCGTTGATGGCTTTCGCTGATTTTGGATCTTCCCTGGATTTTTCGTTTCTCATTGTTAGCCTATCTGTTCGGTTTCTGACTGTTACAATTGTTCTTTGTACTTGCTTTTCAAGATGGCTGACCCTGTTGTTAGAATGTGTGTTAGGGGATGCAAGAACCGGCTTCCCAAGGCTGCTCTTGATCCCCACACAGTTTGTAAGAAATGCAGAGATCATGTGTGCACTTGATGATAGATGCAAGGAGTGTGAAAGTTTGTCCGAGAAAGAGTGGAGAGAGTATGATCGCTATGTGAGGCGATTGGAAAAGGACAGAATTAGGAGAGCTAGATCTTCCAGTGTCCTTTCAGCTAGGTCTTCTGATAGTCAAGTCCTTTCTAACTTGTCTGATACTAATATTCCTGATCCTAACCCTAAGGCTTTAGTACCCGATCCTCCTGCGGAGTCGGGAGTAAGTAATCCGTCTTTAAAGGATATAATGGCTGCTATTTCGGCCATAGGAGTTTCTGTACAATCCCTTTCTTCGGATAGGGAAGTGATGTGGGGGCAGTGCATAGTTTGCAACAAAAGTTCGGTGACAGTGTTAGTGCAGTGGAGGGTGCGTCCGTTCGTGTCTGTCACGCTCCTAGCCCTAGACCTCTTCCATGCTCCCCAACCCCTGGGAGAAGGAACGCCGACAGGCTAAGGGAGGTGAGAGACGTTGAACAACGAGCGGACGCCCTCGAGCGATCCTGTTGACGCATCCCAGGGCGCTCCCCTCGCCGCAGGAAAGGCGAGATGAGGACGTGTTCGTCTTCCTCGGATGACGCAAGACCCAGACGTGGTTGGCGCCAGTCACAAGAGTCTAGACCTATCAAGAGACGCAGGTCCCCTTCCCGCTCCAACAACCCTCTTGCAGCAAATGGAGCTCTCCAGAGAGATTCCTGTCGGAAGAAGACGGCGCTTTCTGCGCCTAAACAGAGGCGTAAGACGATAGCTCGTCGGAGGAAGAAGACGATACATGACTTCAGTTCACGCTTCTCCCCCGCCCCCAGAATGGGACGTGTCGCAAGCTGCGTCACCACCTCTTCATCAAAAGATCCCAGCTAGAGTCTCCGGTTGTGGAAGCTAGTGCAGTGCCATCTCCAGTTGTTTCCCAGCAGCAAGTGGCACCTCAAGTAAAGTTCTTGTCGGAAGTCCAGCAGTCCCTTGCGTCTCTTTTTGACTCTTACAAGTCGCAAGGACTAAGAGAAGAAACACACAAGAAGGAATCTAAGGACGTCAACAGACCCAAGAAGAGGGTAAGGCAAGAATCAGAACAACAAGACGCTAACAACCAGCAAGACGCAAACTCGCGGCAAGTTGCAGCGCTCATAGACGCTTCCCCGCAACAAGCCGCACGAGTGACGGGAGGGAACAAGGATCGCGAAGCTCCCTCGCAGCAAGTTGGACGCATGCGTGGCGCACGCGCAAGCAACACGATTCACACGTTTCCCCTCTCGTTCGACATCGAAATAGCGGATCCTTTGGAAGAGATCTCGGAAGAGGAAACTCAAGAAACTCTTCATGCCGCTGATCTGAAAAGACTTCTTACTCTTTTGGCGGACTTATTTCCTAACGATTTTCATCAGGCCGCACCTCGGAGTCCTCCCTCGCAATATTTGATGGGTAGACCCCAGAAGTCTTCCTCATTCAAGAAGACAGTGTTGGCCAAATCAGTGAAGAGAGCCTTTTCGACACTGAATGATTGGATTTTGAAGAAGAAGGAACAAGGAAAGACAACTTTTTCCTTTCCCCGACAAGATTGGCTTCTAGATCCAGCGTGTGGTACGAGACTGGGGAAGCTCGGTTTGGGAGTTCCTGCCTCCTCCCAAGGGGACTTCTCCAGACTCGTTGACTCTTCACGGAGAACAGCCATGACTAAAGCCAAGGTTCTGTGGTCCACTTCGAGTTGGATCATTTGCTGAAAGGCGTCTTCAGAACTATTGAAGTCTTCAGCTTGATGGACTGGACTCTTGCAGCTCTTGCAGAGGTTTCAGATCAGAAGAATGACACGCAAATGCACCTTATTGCCTGTCTCGATAAAGCTGTGAGGGACGGGTCGGTCGAACTTTCTGCCCTTTTCACAGCAGGTGTTATCAAGAAACGAGCTATGTTGTGTTCGTTCGTGTCGTCTGGAGTGACTTTAGCTCAGAAATCTGAACTGTTGTATGCTCCTTATCTAAACAGCTCTTCCCTTCAGAGCTGGTTAAGGACTTATCAGCAGCCCTTGCGCAACAATCAACGCAAGATCTGATCACAAGGACTGCTAGGAAAGTTCTTCCGGCAAACTTTTTAGCCAGGAAGGACAAGGAAGCTCCTCCTACGCGTCAGCCCTTTCGTGGGAGAGCCCTTTCGAGAGGAAGTCAGAGAATGGCTGCTGGAGGACAACTTCGTAAGAACCCCAAGCAGCAACCCAAATCCAAGAAATGATCACAACAACCTCCAGACACAAGTGGGAGCCAGGTTATCCCACTTTTGGCAAGAGTGGAGCCAAAGGGGAGCGGACGTATGGACAGTCGAAGTTTTGAAGGAAGGATACAAGATTCCCTTCTTAAGGAAGCCCCTCTTTCACAAGAACCGTTGGAGTTGACAGCTACTTACTCGGGAGCAAAGCAGCAGCTCTTCAAGAACAGGTGACCCAGATGCTATCAAAAGCAGCAATAGAAGAGGTAAAGGACCCTCTCATCAGAGGGTTTTTACAACAGACTTTTTCTGGTACCCAAGAGCTCGGGGGGTTGGAGACCAGTTCTGGACGTAAGTCCACTGAACAAGTACGTAAGCAAAGTCAAGTTTGCCATGGAGACATCTGCGTCAGTCCTAGCAGGCACCAAACAGGAAGACTGGATGGTTTCAATAGACCTACAGGACGCTGCGATTTTCACGCACCAATTCACCCGAACTACAGAAAATATCTGAGGTTTGTGCATCTTGGGACAACCTATCAGTTCAGAGCACTTTGTTTTGGACTAAGCACGGCTCCTTACGTTTTCTCTCGAGTGGCATCGAACGTAGCTCACTGGTTACATCTAAAAGGGATACGGATTTCGATGTACCTGGACGATTGGCTAATCAGAGCCAGATCGCAAGCAAAGTGTCTGGAGGATCTACAAGTTACAATGAATTTGACGCAACAATTAGGTCTGGTAGTAAATCTAGCCAAATCGCAGCTAACGCCTTCACAGGACATCATCTACCTGGGGATGAGGATTCAGTCAGTGGTTTTTCGGGCTTTTCCAGCCCCAAACGCATTCTAGATTGCTTAGAAAAGGTGAAGCTCTTTCTAGGGAGATGGACCTGTTATGCGAGGGAGTGGATGAGTCTGCTGGGACCCTCTCCTCGATCGAACAATTCGTCTCCCTGGGAAGACTACATCTACGTCCACTTCAGTTCCATCTGTCAAGCTATTGGAAAAGAGGCCAAGATCTGGAGACGTGGATTCCGATCCTCTGGGAATCAAAAACATTTGAGTTGGTGGAACGACCCCAAAAAAAATCTTCAAGTAGGCCTCGAACTTCAACAAAAGAACCCCGACCTAGTGTTGTATTCAGACGCATCGGACATGGGATGGGGTGCAACGCTGGGGAAGGGCGAGATCTCAGGTCTATGGGAAAACCATCAGAAGAAATGGCATATAAATGTCAAGGAACTGGAGGCCATTCATCTTGCACGAGTCCACTTTCAGGAGAAGGTCCAGAACAAGATTGTACAGGTCAACGCAGACAACACCACAGCGTTGGCCTACATCAGAAACAGGGTGGCACTCGTTCGTTTTCCCTTTACGAGGCAGCCAAAGATCTCCTGCTGTGGGCAGAAACGAACAACTTAACTCTGATCACCCGGCTTCATAGAGGGAGAGAAGAACGTCAGAGCGGATCTTCTCAGCAGAGGAAGACAGGTTCTCACGACAGAATGGACCTTACATCACGATGTGTGCAACAGGCTTTGGAATCTGTGGGGAGAACCGTCAATAGACCTCTTTGCGACACAGAGAACGAAGAGGTTACCAGTCTACTGCTCTCCAGTCCCAGACCAGGAAGCAGTGGCGGTGGATGCCTTCCTCATGAATTGGGAGGGACTAGACATGTACGCTTTTCCTCCATTCAAGATCCTAGACAGAGTCATGAAGAAGTTCAGAGAGTCGAACGACGCCCGCATGACCCTGATAGCTCCATTTTGGCCCATGAGACCATGGATCACGGAGGTGATGGAGTGGCTAGTAGACACCCCCAGATCGTTACCTTGTCGGAACGATCTACTCAGACAGCCACGTATAGAGAGATGCCATCAAAATCTCCTCGCTCTCAACCTAACTGCCTTTCGACTATCGAAAAACTGGCAAGAGCGAAGGGTTTTTCAAGGGAAGCTGCAAGAGCCATCGCGAGAGCGAGGAGAACGTCCACACTCAAGGTGTACCAATCAAAGTGGGGCGTATTCAGGGAATGGTGCAGGAAAAACAACATTTCCTCTTCCAGTACCTCTCTAACTCAACTGGCAGATTTTCTTCTGCATTTGAAAACCCAAAAACCTAGCAGTATCTACCATCAAGGGATACCGCAGCATGCTTGCTTCCGTCTTCCGTCACAGAAATATTGACGTGTCGGAGACAAGGACCTCACGGATCTCATAAGGTCCTTTGAGACAGTTAAGAGGAAGGACAACCCGACCCCCTCTTGGAATTTGGACGTAGTCCTAAAATTTTTAACCTCGAATAGGTTTGAACCTCTCGACAAGGCTTCATGGAAGGATCTCACTAAGAAGACCCTTTTCCTGGTCGCTTTGGCTACAGCCAAGAGGGTAGGAGAACTACAAGCCTTTAGCAAGAAAGTAGGCTTCAATGGGGAAAATGCAGTCTGCTCACTTCAACTTGGTTTTCTCGCTAAAAACGAACCCTTCTCAACCATGGCCCAGATCTTTTTCCATACCAGGGCTGTCTCATTTAGTAGGACAGGAAAAAGAGAGAGGCCTTTGTCCAGTTAGGGCCCTAAAATTTTATCTACAAAGGACCAGAAACATGAGAGGTCAGACAGATCACCTCTGGTGCTCAGTGAAGAAACCTTCGTTACCCTTATCAAAGAATGCACTGGCGTTCTTTATCAAGGACTTAATAAGGGAAGCTCACCAAGAATGTGACGAGAAAAGCTTTCCAATCCTCAAAGTCAAAGCGCCGAGGTAAGAGCTGTGGCAACTTCGATGGCTTATAGACACAACAGGTCTATGAAATCGATTTTGGAAGCGACTTTTTGGCGAAACAAATCTATCTTCACAGATTGTTACCTGAAAGAAGTACAGACCCAATATGAGGATTGCTGTTCCTGGGTCCGTCGTTGCCTCCGGCGCCGTAGTTGGAGAGGGTACTACTGCCTCTACCCTATAACCTTTTTTTTTGTATTATACCCTTGCCTTTTTCTTGATTTGAACTCACAGGTTGTCTGTGAAGGTTGTTGCAACCTTCCACAGTCTGGGGTTGCAAGTCTAAGTTAGGTTTTATGGAGTGTGTTATTTAGTGATTTTAGTGGGTCAGGTGGTCAGCTCTTTGTCCATGGCTATGCCAGGATAGCAAGGGTGGTGGTCTAGTCATGTTAAGGTTGAGGACCGTGTGACAGCCCCATAGAGACTTTCTACAGCCCCCTGGATGGGTCGCTGGGTCTCTCAAGGAATGCAGGCGAATGAGGCAGGATAATTATGAAGCCAGCTTCCTTATCAGGTAAGAACCAGAGTATGTTTACAGCTAATTTTTAGTGTTTAGTAATTATACGAATTCCCAACGGTGTTTTGGTTCTCTAACCCACCACCAATGGTGTCAATCAGCTATATATATGTAACTACCAGGAAGTTAGATATTTAAAAATGGTATTTTCATTATAAAATAAGTTTTTAAATATACTTACCTGGTAGTTACATATATAAAGGTCCCTCCCTCCTCCCCTCTGAGAACAGGGGCATGGAATTTCTGAGGACAATTGGGAATGGTTCTAGTTACCTGGTAGAGGGCGCTCAGGTATGGCCACCTGACCATCTATCGGCGATTGCCGCACTTTTGAATTTCTGCCGTGCCATGACTTAATCATTGGGATAAAGCTATATATATGTAACTACCAGGTAAGTATATTTAAAAACTTATTTTATAATGAAAATACCATATTAACAGAAGGAGATTTTAATGCTCACAGCTCAATATGGGGCTGTAATTGTACAAACTCAAATAGAGTAGGAAGTAAAGTAGAAGAATTCATGGATTCAAATGAAATGTGCTGTATAAATTATGACAAAATCAGCACATATTCAAAAACACATGGAACATTTTCCTCAGCAGACTTTGCTCTTGTGTTCCTCAGGTATAGTGGACAGGTTAGATTAGAATACGGGTGATGACTTGTACACCAGTGATCATTTCCCAGTATTAATTTCATTATTACAAAATGATCCTGCAAAACATTTCCCTCACTATAGCACTTATAAAGGAGATGGGGAGCGATATGAAATGCGCACTAGGAATATCCCACCGTTTGAATAATGAAAAGATCATAATGAAACTAATAAATTTCTTGTTAATTTCATGATAAATGCTGTGATAAAGCAGTACCGAAGTCAAAATCTCATCCAACAAAATGCAAAATTCCATGGTGATCTGATAAGCTAACAGAATTAATAAATATACAACATTCAGTAGGGGGATGACTAGATAATTTTAAAAATTCAGCAAAATTAATAAAACATTCCCGATATTAGAAGGAAATTTACAAGAACTGACTATATTATTAATAGAAATTGATGCATTAAAACTTATGTACAACAAAATATCTGCAAAAGTGAAAAAAGAAGTAATTCAAGGAAGAATTACTTCTTACAGGAAATATGCATCAGATCTCACTAATAATACTCCCATACAAAAAATTTTGAAAAAATTAGGAAAATAAATGGTACCGATGTGAAACCACCTGGACATGCCATATTAAAAGATGGAAAAAGAATACTTGATCCGAAAGAAATAGGTAATGTAATCAGAGAAATCTTAGCAAAAGTAAGTCGTGAAAATTTTTAAATGAACATTTCTGCACTGACAAAAATAGTATAGAAATAATGATAATAAATTTTGAAACAATAGAAGATATATATTATAATGGAAAATTTAATATGTCAGAGTTGGTATATGCTCTCTTGAACAGCAATAAATCTGCCCTTGGAAGTGACAGTATTTGTTTTGAGCTGATCTGCCACTTAGCCCCTTTTGCAAAGTCATGCCTTTTACAGTTTTATAATCATTTATGGCTTCGAAATTGATTTCCTGATGAATGGCATAAAGCTATAATTATTCCCATCCCAAACCTGGAAAGGATCCAAGTAATGTAAATAATTACAGACCAGTTCCTTTGACAAGTTGCTTATGCAAATTGTTAGAGAAAATGGTAAATGCTCGACAAACATGGCACATTCAAGAAAATAAAATTCTGACTCCCACTCAATTCGGATCACAATGTAACAGATCTACTTTGGATTCTCAACGTAACTTAGAAGACCACATACCCAGAGGATTTGAACAAAAACAAATTACTGTAGCTATCTTTTTTGACATTGAAAATGCATACGATGCTACATTGAGATATGCAACATTAAAAACTTTATATAAAAACAACATCCGACAGATCGCACTTTTCAGGTGAGAACTGATGATGCATTGTCAGATAAATTCCACATGAAAATGGTGTTCCACAAAGAAGCGTCCTTAGTGGCTCACTGTTTACTTTAGAAATAAATGACATCAGTAATAACCTACCTTTTGGAATTAAAAGTAACCTGTATATGGATGATTTTGCCATATATTATTCAGAATCTCGAATAAAACATGCAGAGCAAATTATTAATAAAAGCATAATGAAAATAGACGAATGGGCCTCATATGTAGGCTTCAAATTTTCCATAGATGAAACTCAGTCAATCATGTTTTATAAAAATAGAAAGTGGAAATAGGGTGAAGAAATAGATTTAAAAATCAGAAACCATAGTATACCAATTTGCTAAACAACAAAATTTTTAGGATTAGTATTTGGTACTCACTTGAACTGGAAAGCCCTCATAACATACGTGAAATCAAAATGTAAAAGAGCATTAAATCAAATAGAAAACTATCGAACACTACTTGGCGAGTAGATGTACATACTCTTGCTGTACTGTATAAAGCAACAGTGCTTTCTGTCATTGATCTTGGAAGCGAAATATATGGCTCAGCATCAGACACAACGCTGAAAACGTTGGATCCAGTTCACAACGAACACCTTAGAATATGATCAGGAGCCTTTAGATCGTCACCAACCTCATCTTTACAAGTCGAATTTGGTGAACTACCACTGTTTCTTCATAGAGAGTTTGTAACAATGAAGAGTGCCCTGAGAATGTATTTATAAACAGTCACTCACCACCTTTCCCTGTTAGAGCAAAAAGATTGTTTGAGTCACTGAATATAAATAAACAGTTACCTTCAATAGTAAAATTAACTCCTTCTTGGACTGTGAATAAAATAAGA
>NC_089743.1:1590000-1622500 GCF_040412425.1 Macrobrachium rosenbergii
AGTGGAAGTTGGTCAAGGTTTCTAACCATGGAAGCAGAACAAAATATTTCAGCCCTAAAACTAGAGAAACTATTTATTAAATAGACATCCAACGACAGAAATGTCGTTTAGACAAATAAAGGAAAAAACTTGGCTAATAGAAGCCACAACAAAAAGTCAGTCCGAGGACTATGGACTATTTGTCTCTGAAAAATATAGACAGTATTAACATAAAAGTAAAAAAAACGCGATACTATGAACAGCATTCAGGGTACCATTGTACTTCCAGAAAACAATAACGAACCAACCGATAAGAAAATGCTATTGGACTCTCTCAAAAAAAGATACCCAAATGTCCAAGATTGTGAGGTATATGCTCTATCAAGTAAAAAAAACAACAGACAAACGTTAAAAATAGCAAAAATAAAATTTGAGGGTGAAGATCTACCTTTAAAAATAAAAATATTAGGCCAAAATAGAGAGTTAAGACCCTATGTCCCAAAGCCACTGCAATGTCAAAATTGCAGTAAGTATGGCCACACACAAAAATTGTAGAACATACCACGCAGTGGAAGTGCAGGGAACCCAAGTGTGTGAACTATGGGCAAAATCATCATGCAAGATCCAAAGAATGCATGTATTACATATACAATACTGAATTGAAAATACTACAAGAACGAACAGGTATGTCAATAAAAGAGGCTAAGTTGGAATTAAAAGTGAGAGGAATGCAAGATCCATCTAAGAAACATTCATATTCCTCAATAACAAGAGCAAAAAATGAATCAGAGCACTGAAAAGTAAGTCTCAAGAAAAAATTAATAATTTAGAAATAAAAAGGGATTTTGACAAAGGAAAATCTATTTCTGAGGAAGGTCCCGTGTCAAAATTCCATTACAGCACGAATAAATATGCTAGATATACCAGAGAAAAAGAAAAGCTACTACCCCAGTCGAAAGTCTTCTAGGAAGACGTCATAACGAAGGGTGAGTGAAATACCACTACCACGGAAACATACTCGAAAGATCTCTCCTATCAAAACCCCGAACAGAGCGGTGAAAAAACACCAAAAATAGCTATCTTTTGATTTTGTGTGCTCGTGTAAAATGGTAAAGAATAAAGAAACAGGTACAAATGAGATGGATAATATTTTATCCAATTCATTTGAAATATTAATGCAGATAGAAACACAGGAGGATGCTGCTACTAAAGTAACAGAAGAGGGTAGAGATAGACAGGAAATTAAAGATAAAAAAAGGCCTTTGGAGAGAACACCACCCAAAACGAAGAAACCAACTATTAATAGAGAAACATCAGTTAAACCAAAGATAAAGGAGATGAAAAAGGAACAAAAACAAAAACAAGCTAAGAATATACCTTTATCTCCTAAAATAATAATAAACCTATGAAGGCAAATGTCAAGAACACTGAAGAAGTGAAAGAGAATCATACCATAGATGATAATGATTATGTCAAGGAGAAGAGATTACTCCTTCTCCAGTAATTGGTACAAGAGCAAATGAAAAGAGAAATACACATCATAATACTTGTGGATGTAATGATTGTTTCATTGAATTATGCAATAACAACAAAAGCATAACAAAAGATGGTTTAACAAACATTATAAGAAATTTTATGAAATATAGAAAAAAAAAACACAGATTTGAGTAACCATGAAAAAGGGTGCATGTGCATTGAGCACTTAGTCTATTATAAAGAAAAACAGATGAATGTCGTGAGTAAATTATTAGAAAAATTCCAAATTGATAATACAAAAAAGAGAGTAAAACCTACCACTATAAAAAAATATTTTCAATAATTATATTATACAATGGAACGTAAATGGTCTACAGACCAGATTACACCTAGGAGAAATACAATGGTTATTAAAAGAATATGAACCAATGATATTATGTTTGCAACATGTCAACAAAACAATATTAACGATAGGTAAATATACCTTAGCATCTGCATCAAGAGAGGAAGAAGGAAATTTAGGTACTGCTATATATGTACATAACAAAGTATGTTACGACAAAATACCTGTAAACTTTACTGATCTGCAAACGTCAAGTATTAGAATACGAGTAAAAAACGATAATTATGTAATTCATAATTTGTACAATCAACCTAATAAAAATTATGACATTGACAAACTCAAAGAATTACTTAAGAATACTAAGGAACCAACGTTAATAGTAGGTGATTTTAATGCCCACAACCCAATGTGGGACTGTAATTGTACAGAATCAAATAGAGCAGGAAATAAAATAGAGGAATTCATAGATTCATATGACATGTGCTGTATAAATGATAACGAAATCAGCACATATTTTTTCTAAAACACATGGAACATATTCCTCAATCGACCTAACTCTATGTACAACAAACATAGTAGACAGATTGGACTGGAATACGGTTAGACGACTTACATACAAGTGATCATTTCCCCATATTAATTTCTTTATTACAAAATAACTCCACCAAACATGTCCCTCATATAAACATTTATAAAGCAGATTGGGAACAATATGAATTCCACACCAGGAATATCCCACCATTTGAATATTTGAAAGACCATAATGAAACTAATAAATTTCTTGTTGAATTCATTACAAATGCTGCTGATAAAGCAATACCAAAATCCAAATCTCATCCAACAAAACACAAAGTCCATGGTGGTCTGAAAAACTAACAGAATTAATAAAAATAAAACACCAAATTGGAAGATGATTAAATAATTTGAATAGAAAATTCAGTAAATTAAACAAAACGTTACTGATATTAGAAGGAACCTTACAAAAAACTGACTATATTATTATTAGAAATTGATACATTAAAACCTCTGTATAATAAAATATCTGCAAAGTTTAAAAGAGAAGTGATTCAAGGAAGAATCATTTCATGGAAAAAATATGTATCAGATCTCTCTAAAAATAAATAAATGGTACCCATGTTAAACCACCTAGGCATGCCATAATAAAAGATGGGAAAAGAATACTTGATCATAAAGAAATTAGTAATGTAATAGGTGAAAATTTAAAAGTAAGTAGCAACAAAAATTTAGATGAGCATTTCTGCACAAAGAAAAATAATATAGAATTAATAACAATAAATTTTGAAACAGTAGAAGATATATATTATAATAGAAAATTTAATATGGAAGAGCTAGAATTTGCTCTGTTGAACAGCAATAAATCTGCCCCTGGAGGTGACAATATTTGTTTTGAAATGATCTGCCATTTAGCACCTTTGGCAAAGACATACTTGTTAGAGTTTTATAACCACTTATGACTTAGAAATTTATTTCCTGATGAATGGCGTAAAGCTATAATTATTCCAATCCCCAAACCTGGAAAAGATCCCAGTAATGTAAACAATTACAGACCAGTTTCTTTAATAAGTTGTTTGTTACTAAAAAATTAAATGCTAGAAAAAATGGAAAATAAAATGCTCCCACTCAATTTGGGTCTAACATGGCACATTAGATTCTCTCCGTAACTTAGAAGACCATATTTGCAGAGGTTTTGAACGAAAACAAATTACTGTAGCTGTCTTTTTTTACATCAAAAAAGCATACGATACTACATGGAGGTATGCTATATTAAAAACTACAAAACAACAACATCTGTGGACATTTACCTAGGTTTATACAAAACTTTTTGACAAATAGCAGTTTTCAGGTGAGAATTGATGATGTTCTGTCTAGAACATTTCCTCTTGAAAATGGTGTTCCACAGGGAAGCGTCCTTAGTGGCACACTGTTTACTTTAGCAATTAATGATATCAGTAAAAATCTACCTATTGGTATTAAAAGTAACCTGTATATGGATGATGTTGCCATATATTCAGCATCTCGAATAAAACATGCAGAACAAATCATCAATAAAAGCATAATGAAAATAGATGAATGGGCTTTACCTGTAGGCTTTAAATTTTCCATAGATAAAACCCAAGTAATCATGTTTTATAAAAACAAAAAATGGAAAAAAGGTGAAGAAATAGACTTAAAAATCAGAAACCATAGTATACCAATTGGCCAAACAGCTAAATTTTTAGGATTAGTATTTGATACTCACATGAACTGGAAAGCCCACATAACATGCATGAAATCAAAATGTAAAAGAGCATTAAACCTAATTAAAAAACTGTCGAACACTACTTGGGGAGCCGATAGACATACCCTCACTTTATTGTATAAAGCAACAGTGCTGTCTATCGTTGATTATGGAAGTGAAATATATGGCTCGGCATCAGACGCAACGCTGAAAACAGTAGACCCAGTTCATAATGAGGGCCTTAGAATATGTTCAGGAGCTTTTCGATCATCACCAACATCATCTTTACAAGTTGAATGTGGTGAACTATCTCTGTCTCTCCATAGAGAGCTAGTAACAATGAAGAGTGCTCTGAGAATTCAGACAAATGATTCTCCAACCAAAAAATTATTTGGATTAAGAGATGTCTTTATAAACAATCATCCACCTTCTTTCCCAATTAGAGCTAGAAGATTGTTTGAGTCGCTAAATATACATATACAATTACCTGTAATATTAAAATTGCCTCCTCCTTGGACAATGAATAAAATGAGAATTTGTACACACTTGAAATATAAAAAAATCATTCATATACTCCAGAATACCATAGACAACATGCAGTAGAGCATACAATCCGAAAAGGTCCACATTACGCACTATACACTGACGGATCTAAATCACAATACGGAGTGGGATATGCTGCGGTATCCCAAAACAAAACGTATCGGTTCTCTCTCCCAGACAAAGCCTCTGTATTTACAGCTGAGTTATGTGCAATAGTATCATCCATAAAAATAATTAGAGAAGTCTCATATAATAATTTTGTAATTTATAGCGACTCCAGAAGTGCTATAGAAGCTATTCAAAGCTATAATAAAAAAAAATAATATTGTACAACATATAAAAGTTCTCACTCCATAAATTGTATAATAAGGGAAAAAATATTGAAATATGTTGGATCCCTGCCCATGTAGGGATTAAGAGGTCAATCCCTGAAGAGCTACGCTGATGATTGGTTTCACACTCACGGATATTGTCTTAGCAACACTTCTGGGGTGGTCAAGCAACTATTACCCACTGTAGAAATAATTACCTATTCATGCTATAGTAAATCTTGCACAGCACAAATGCAGTCTTGCAACAAGGGAATAATTCCAAATTATCAAATAAAGCAGCTAAAGAAGCGGTCCACATGAGAAGAACAAATCATCCTATCAGTGACTTTACAAGATATATAAAAACAGTCCTTGTAAAAAATGGCAAAATATATGGAACGAAGAACCTGAAAATAATAAATTAAAACACATAAAATCCAGTGTTGGAAAATGGAGTTCGTCATATCAGAGAGGGAGACAAACACAAGTAATTCTGACACGTCTTCGAATAGGCCATACTCGTTTGACACATGGACACTTAATGAACAGTCCATGTGGCCCTCTTCCCAAATGCCCAGATTGCAATGTGCTGATAACAGTTAAGCATATACTGTGTGAATGTCCAAAATACAACCTGCAGCGATTATCAAATTTTGGAAATAGACCGATAGAAGAAATTTTGTCAGAATCTTCGACATTCTCAATAGCACCCATTTTAATGTTTATGAGAAGCTGCAAATTAATTGGAAAAATAAAAAAAAACAATCATTCAGTATAATGAATTTTAAAACAAGTAAATTTTATGATTTTACCTAATTTATTTTGAATTTTGATATACCTTTTTAGTGAGTATGTATGGAAGCATGAGTTTAAATGTATTTATTGTGTGAGTGTGTTCCAGTATGAAAGCATATGCTTTTTTACAGCTTTTAATTTCATTTTCATTCATCATCATTGACAAGTGACCTATTAGGTCCCAGTGCTAGGCTTCTAACCTAGACTTGTCATTTCATCCTAATCCTTCGGGCCAGCCCTATGAGAGCTGATAGTCAGCTCAGTAGTCTGGTTAAACTATTTTAATAATAATAACACGATACGTAATTTATTTACAAAACGTCTTCGTCGTCATTCTCGAGGAAGAGGTCATCATCCCTGTCCTCATCGTCGCTAGCTACGTCAATGATGACTGGTTTCACACTCTCACGGATATTGTCTTAACAGCTCCTGCCCACACTTCTGGGGTGGTCAAGCAACTATTACCCACTATAGAAATAATTACCTATTCATGCTATAGTAAATCTTGCCACGGGTCTTCTCGCTTGTATACAAAGTGGCAAGCTGTAGCACAAATGCCGTCTTGCAACCAAGGGGATAATTCCATACCCTGTTGGCCATTATCAAATATGTTGAAGCCTAGACTGTGTAAGTATATCCATTCACTGCCTACCTGGTGGATTGGTGGAGTCTCACAACGTCATATTATGTTTACGTCACGAACTGTTTTAGGATTCTTGTCTGTGATTTTCTTGGTTCTCGCATCAGCGACTTCATTTTACTCTATAAATATCAAAACTATCAAACTTGGGTACTAGATAGTACTTGCAAAAATTAGGTAGGGTTATAAAACACACTTACCAACTTTCACCCTTATCTGTGTTTCATTGGCTCTGAATTCCTTAGTAAGTACCAAATCATTTATCATTTATATTTCCCCTTCTGTGATATTCCTGAAGTAGTGAGATTTATATATTAAATGACATTTGTATTTTAATGTTTATAGATTATTATGGATTGTCGAGGGGTGCTGGAGTTTTACTTTACTGTAATCAATAGGACCTTGCAATAAAACCCTTGGAAGACCATAACAGAAAAAAAAGCAAATAATAAGTGGTAGGTCGCCAATTGAGAATTCTGCTTCTCAACACTTACTTGTTCACACAAGCAGTATGGTAAATCAAAGGTGACATCTCACTAACATGAAAATGTACAATAAGTCACTGAATTGGGGATTAGCACATCAAGTAATTCAAAGGGTCTTTAAATTTCAAGCAGCATGCAGTTACATCATCCTGGTTGGGCGGACTCCTCTTGGCAAATCAGGATGGCAGGAGAAACATCTACTTGGTAAACGACACTTACAACGCTCCTGGAAGTGAAATAATTCCAGATGAGACTACTAATAAGGTAATGTCTCTCTTAGGACGAGTTAATGCACAAATAAAATGGATTGCATTACTCTACTCACTTCTAGCAAGGGAATTGCATTTTACTCTATGATCTGCTAGCAAGGGACACACTGTCACTGGTAAGTGCAATGTTGCAAAGTCAAAGGAAAAGGGATTGAATTAAATTATGAATTGTGAGAGAGAGAGAGAGAGAGAGAGAGGTTGAGTCAGAGAAAAAGTTACACTTGAATCCAGGATGTGTTGCACTTCGCTTGGATAGAAGATTCTCCAGGTGAGGTAGATCTGAACTATCTTGTGTTGACGTCTGGCTCAAAGGTCAAAGTCTTCCAAGTGTATGGAAAGGTGAGTGCCTGTCTGGCACGTGGCTCAGTACTCAAATGGGCAGGGCCTTCAGCGGACTCGAGCAGACTAACTGGCGATCTCTGTCTACTTGCCCCTTTCACGGCAGAGAATGTGTTGGAGGCATGGCTTCAGGCGATGACCTGGGCGCATACCTGGAGATTAATGAGAGAAGATCTTCACCAGTACATTGAAAAGATAAAGGGGGACGAGCTAGGATTGGGCTTGGGTAGGATGGAACAGTGATTATCTCGCAGGTGTTTTCCCTGGCGACACATTAAATCCCAACCCTTGGAAGGGGACAGTAAAACACTCCCTGTTTGTACTAGCTCCATATACCTGGGTCTACCTATCCCCATACTCAAACGAAAAAATTTTCGGAATTACTAAAGAAATAAGCAATACAGCGCCATAAAATCGTAAAAGCTGCCCCTTTAAGTAGACATTCCACTCCCTTTCAGGTGTAAAGGTCTGCACTAGCGAGCCGCTGGTATCGATTATGTTAATTAATGTCCCCTTAATGGGTTCTTGCCCATGCAAATGAGAATAGGCTAAAAGATATAACTGTAACTTATCTTCTGAGGAGGAGCGAGCTTGGTAGCTACCTTAACTCATCCCTAAAACTAGCAAAAAGGGTGTCTGCATTTGATTGAAGGTGCTGTCTTTGGAATAAAATTAACTGAATTTCACACAGAACTAATCTAACACAGCACCATAATGATAAGTAGCTACGTGCAGAGAATAAAGTAAATTGCAAAAAGTCATTTAATCTATGACATAATGTACATTGATATGAAGTATGTTAGCAATATAGGTTTATCAGCATGAAAATATTGAAATACACATGAGTTAATTACTCTATGATACATGCTACACAAATATAATAAAATGCAACACACTGTAATAAAGAATCCAACAAAATTGCTAAAATGGCTAGGACTTGCTCTTCAACTTGTTGGGCTAAAGTACAGACTTATTGAAATACAAAATTAAATTCTTTCAATACAACAGTATTGACAAAGGTAGGAGACAACCCTAGACATCCTTTCTGGATCAGTGGCTAGATTGCTCTGTTAAAATGAGACACTGTTATAGCTATAAGCTATACAATATGAGTGCCATGAGCTCAGTGGCTCTGATTCAATACAAGAAATGAGATCCTAAGGCTGTCTGGAATGTATACTGTACATGTCACTGTGCCAAGGAACCAGGGCCAGGAGAGCACCTGCGCTCTGTCATTATTCGTGCTTTAGGCGCTTGACCTTCCAGCTGTAGGACTGGAGGCTTAGGCCCTTGATGCAGGTAGCCTTCCAGTTACTTCTCCTGGGAAGCGCTGGAATTGTAGTTACTGGGTGGAACCGACTACGTTTCCTCAAGGGAATGGTGTGCTTCATCTCCATTAATTTTTTCTCAGGATCAATTGTGGGAAAGAGTACTGGCTTTCTTGATTGCTCTTACTCTTCTAATTCACCCTTAGGCTGGGATATCTCAGATGGAACTGGTGGGATCAATTCCTGGGAAGGCTTAAGAGTGCCTTCAGAGATTAAGCTGGGAGTGCCATTGGAAGCTGCTTCAGTGGGCAGAGCAGTCACGATGCTAGCCAGTTCCTTGGCTGCTGTGACAACCTCGATAGCGGTATTGCCAAAAATGAGGTCTAAGGGAGTGCCACCTACTTCGGCTGCTGCGACAGCTGGAGTAAGGGCGGTGCCATCTATCTCTGCCAACTGAGGTTGCAGTTCCTGGAATTGGGCAACTAACTTGGCTCATAGGGAACCATCCACCAGAGTCTTGTCTTCTGAGGACTTATGAGAAGAGGATGAACTCATTCCTGGTGTGAAAGGTTCGCAGATTACAAGATCTCCTGAAGGGAGACCAAGAACATGCTCTGGCACTGGCACTAAGGCAGGCTCAGGCACAGGAATTGAATTAGGGAACGGCTCAACGTCCGTGATGGACAGAGTACTGCCCTGATCAGTGCGTTCAGTTGGCACTGGCAGTGTATCATCCGGTCCTGACAGAGGCTGAGAGGGAACTGGATCTTCTGGAGGGAGATAAGAAGAGGGTTCAGGCTCTGGCTCTGTGGCAGGTCCAGGTCATGGCACTGGTTCTTCGTCCAGCTGAAGCGTACTGATCCAGCTGAAATCTGGTTGTTCCAGCCCTGGCACTGGATTTTTGTCAGGCCAATGCCTACTTTCCCAGCTGAAAGCTATTTCATATGGCTGTAGGGCAGGTGCAGACTCTTGCACTTCTTCAGGCCCTGGCATGTTTAACAAGCTGTCTAGGTCTCTGTGAAGCCATGTATCTACCTGCTCCTTTACATAGGCTCATAACTGACTTCCAGTGTGGCCCATCAGCTGTCCCAACTCCTCATAGAGCGAGACTGCCCCCTTATAGGTGGCTATTTTGGCTGAGTTGCTAGAGGTTGAATATTGCAACTACTCTAGATAATTTCTTGTGGATGAGCTAGCAGTGCAAAAGTGTCATTGCATGGAGAGGCATTGTCTCAAGGCTGTGCAATATAGGCATGTAAATGAATAATGAGTAGCCATGCAAACAGTTGCACAGAATGGAAATGGCACCCTGAACTAGGCAGAGTGTAATGCAAACAAAATAATAAAGTGGGCCAGTATAAAGCTCCAACTACAATAAGAGTGCCCTTTTGGTAAGGGAGACACTAATGAAATTTGAGGATTAACACAATGCATGGGTCATAGCCTACAATGCAGAAGTGTGAGTATTTGGAACATAGTGCATGGGTCAAAGCCTACAAATGCCAGGATGTAAGTATTGCAACGTGCTGCATGGTTCAAAGCCTACGAATGCATGGGTGTGATTATAACACAATGCAAGGGTCAAAGCCTACAGCTGCAAAGGTATAATTATTTGGACACAAGGCACTGGTCAAAGCCCACAATGCAAGGGTATGGCTAGTCCAGCACAAAGCAGGGGTCGAAACCTACAAATGCAAAGGTATAATTATGTGAATTTGCTTAACTTGCCTACGGACATAGTGGTAACAGGGACAGAGGTATTGTTAATTTACCCAAAATAAAATAGTACATATGTGTAAATCTGGCATTCACCACAACATATCCCAGAAAATGGAAACAATTCCCACTTAGTGTCTAGTTTCGGTTGCAGAATAACACGTATGTGGAAATCTAGTACGGCTACTGAGGTAACCTAGCTCCCACTGGTGTCTAGCTGTGGGGCAGCAGATCACAACACACTTAAGGGTTTGCTTTATTCTAGCAATAATTAAATTCACCTATCCAAGGCGTAGCGGAAAAGCAGCACGTCATGGGGACAGTAGCAATAATTACACTTGCTTGTCTAAGGTGTAGCAGAAAATCAACACTCGCGGGCACATTGGCTTTTTATAAAAAGAAGTGATTCCAGAAATTAATTTCTGACACGTAAAATTGAGGTTTGCCAACTTGAACGACTCGATTATTGACGTGATTCCAGAAATTGATATCTGACACGTAAAATTGAGGTTTGCCAACTTGAACGACTCGATTATTTTAAAGGCAGTGGGTCATATTTTAATCAAATCTTATACCAAGGGTAATTATCATGTTCCCTACAACGATGGGTAATAAGGAGTACTTAGGGAAGTGACTCTCTCTCGAATGAAATAAAGAGTGTAGCTTAAGAATGCATAGTAAAATATAATAGTAGAGCTAATAAAATGCTAAATTTTCCCTCTTGCATTACAGTGAACATGATGGCATTGATCAATTGCCTTCAAAAGAAGAGGTATGTAATGTTTGCTTTTTATTGCAAAAGCAAAATGACTACACTCTTAAAGCAACAACAATATTAAAATGAAGGTGTTTACTTGTCACTAAGTTGTAAGAATTATAAAATGATCTCCCTAACAGTGATATCAAGCTTCTGCAAATAATAAAAATGCATGTTATGAATGAAATGACAACTCGTCAGTTGTGTGAAATTGTTTACAAACAAAGCAGGATTGCTGAGCGAGCATGGTAACAAACACACAAACACATGTGCTCTCGCGTTACTTAATGAGGTTCAAAGGAAATACACAAATTTTCTGAGGGGATGAGGCATGAATATGCATAGCAGTGAGTTAACGCTTGACATTACGAATGCTTACTCTACTGGACTAGGAATTTTTTTAAACAAAGCTGAGGTGAAGGGCGACTGTGTATGTTGGTGGGTGGAGATTAAGGCGAGATTGGAGTTGAGCTGACTGCAGTATGGGTAGGTTGCCAACTCGAGTGTTCTTCACAACATGAATTTTGCAGTTTCACTTCACGAACAGAGGGAATTGCGCACTCTCCCGCCACATACTGTTCATGGGTCATACACTAGCTAACTTCCTAGCTGAGCTAACACATGCAGGATTGCTACATTCAGAGCAAAACCCTATCTCAAATAACTAACTCGCACCCTAACTACCAAGTGAATGGGAGATGACACACACTCGCAGTCTCAACACTCAGGAAATGTTTGCTGCTGCCAAACCAATCATCAGCGCGTGAATTATTTTTACTCCGATCGAGATTCGCGTTAGAATTATTTCTGACCGAAATTTATTAATGATTCACTAGTTTCAAATTTAGCATGCATTATTCACAGATTCACTCTTTCCTACTTCACCAGTTTGAAATAAAATTTACCTTAATAAGTACCTTGCATTTTTCTGATTTCAGATTTACCTTTTTGAGGAATAATTTACAGGTTCAATCAATTCTTACGATTCTAGCTATTAGGAAGCTAATTTGCTAATTAACTTGAAGAGATGTTTGCAAACCTTTACCATTTTCGTGAAATGTCTCAGCTCTGGGATAATTTGGTGTGGAAATTTGTTTGACCTCTCTACTACACCAAAGGCAGCAAATGTAAAGATGAGAAGTTATATGTGTGGTGGTGTGAACAATCTGTGTGTGTGTGTGTGGTGTGTGTAGATGAGAAGTTATAATTATGGTCATTACAGCCACATATGTATCTGTTAAAGAGTGACCAGTAGATTCTATGGATGTATTTCAGCCTAAAAAACAATAAACAAACATTTGGCTCTGATGGTTGGGGCGGGTCTGTTCCAGCTCCAGTAAATGTATCTGTATTCAATAGACATATGTATGTATGAGGAAGAATAGACATATACCCTTCTTCGTGGTTGGGTATCCAACATTACTTCGTCCTGATTTTGGGTGTAGGTGTGAATCTTATCTGGACGTCAGAATTTCTTCATTTGGTTCGACATTAAGAGCTTAGGCTTGTAGTGACAAATGTATCTAAAAATGTGAATAAATCGAGAAGTTAAAAGGGAATTGTAGTTATTACAGTTGCACAGTTAAATATAAAAAGCAAGGGTAAAACTCTGAGATAAAAATAATAAGCAAGAACAACTTCATTATCTGCAAATTTAATAACTTATCAGAGCAAAGTTATAGTTAGCAAACACCAAACATATGTTATCTATTCACAGATGGCCCCCTCGACTTGGGACCACCTTGGCGTGGTGAGGGGACTCTTCAACCCCAGGAATATGTTCCTGGGTTTGAGTCCAAGAGTCCCATATATCATTTTATATTTCTCTGGATTAATTTTTGTGGAATATTCCACTTTTGTTAAAATTTATTGGACCTAATAAATAGGAAAAGATATCATCGCTCGGAATGGGTTTATATCCGAAGCTAAATAGTGAGAACTTTGGTAGGACTGTCAGCTGCCCGATAATGTTCAGACCTGAGAGATATCAGATTGGTAGCTCAGAAGTGGAACTATTCTGCAGGACTGGATCACGGATTCCAGGGGGTGTCTGGTTCTGGGGATAGGACTCTCGGCATTCTGTCCGATTTCCCCATGATATGATTAGGGTGGGGATGATTGTATTCTTGCAGTACCCAATCCTAGCAGGCAGGTTTGGCTTACACTTGGGCCACTCTGATCATGTTGTGCCATCCCTTTTGGGGTAGGGTGGGGGGCGAACATTTGGGAGTTGGTTCTTACTTGTGCCATTGGCGGAAGAGTGAACTCCATGAAAGACCGATGATATCTTTTTAAGGTTTTCAGGTTTACATTTTTTTCCTCCAATCTTTATGAGTAGTAGTTATAGAGATATGAGTACCCCTGGGTCCTTTGATAGTACGGTCACGACACAGTTGATGACCACTGCTCCAGTACGTAGCTTATCTCCTGCCATGAAAATGGACAATTCTCTGGATAATCCAAATAATCAAAATCAGGGTGGTATTAAAACTTTAATAACATATAACACACACAAAAAGAGTAAATATCGACATGACCCAACCATGACTCGCTGACCAAAATATTTCAGCTTTAAAATTAGAAAATTATTTATTAAATAGACATCCAACGACAGAAATGTTGTTCAGACAAATAAAGAAGAATTGGCTTATAGAAGCCACAACAAAAAGTCAGTCCGAAGACTATTTGTCTTTGAAAAATATAGGCACTATTAACGTAAAAGTGAAAAAACAATACTATAAACAGCATTCAGGGTATCGTTGTGCCTCCTGAAAATAACAACGAACCAATTGATAGGAAAATGCTATTAGACTCTCTCTAAAAAAAAAAAAGATACCCCAAGGTCCAGGATTATGAGGTATATGTTGTACCAAGTAAAAAAAGCAGTAAACATATATTAAAAATGGCAAAAATAAAATTTGAGGGAGAAGCTCTACTGCAAAAAATAAAAATTTTAAGCCAAAATAGAGAGTTTAAACCTTGTGTCACAAAGCCACTGCAGTGTCAAAATTGCAGTAAGTATGGGCACACAAACAAAAATTGTCGTAATGAACCGGTATGCACTTATTGTGGATCTACTGAACATGCCATTTTTATCTCCCAAAATAATAGTAAGACCTATGGATGCAGATATCCGAGGCACTGAAGAAGTGAAAGAGAACCATACCATAGATAAGAATGATTATGTCAAGGGATAAGAGATTACGCCATCAACACTAATTGGTACAAGAGCAAATGAAACCAGAAATGTGCATGAAAACACGTGGATGTAATGATTGTTTCATTGAATTGTGCAATAATAACAAAAACATAACAAAAGATGGTTTAACAAATACAGAAAAAAGAGACCACTGATTTGAGCACCCATGAAAAAAGGTTGCGTGTGCACTGAACACTTAATATATTATAAAAAAAACACAAATGAATGACGTGAATAAATTATTAGAAAAAATCCAAGTTGATAATAAAAAAAAAAAAAGAAAACTCGACCGCTATAATAAAATATGTTCAGCAGCTATATTATACAGTGGAATTTAATGATTATACCTAGGAGAAATACAAAGATTACTAAAAGAATATGAACCAATGATATGTTTACAACATGCCAAAACTCTATCAGCAGTTGGTAAATGCTCCTTAGTAGCTACATCACGAGAGGAAGGAGGAAATTTAGGTACAGCCATATATATACATAGCAAAACAGTTTATGACAAAGTACCTGTAAATATCGCTGACTTGCAAATATCAGGTATTAAAATCCGAATAAAAAACGATAGTTATGTAGTTTTTATAACTTATAAAACCAACGTAATTAGAATTACGTTTTTGACAAACTTGAAGAATTACTTAACAATGCCAAGGAACCTACATTAATAGTAGGTGATTTTAATGCTCACATCCCATTATGGGATTATAATTGTACAAACTCAAATAGAGCAGGAAGCAAAGTAGAAGAATTCATGGATTCAAATGACATGTGCTGTATAAATGAGGACGAAATCAGCACATATTATTCAAAGACACTTGGAAAGTTTTCCTCAGTAGACTTAATGCTGTGTGCCTCAATTATAGTGGACAGATTAGATAGGAATACAGTTGATGACTTGTACACCAGTGATCATTTCCCAATATTAATTTCATTATTGCAAAATGATACCGTCAATCATGTCCCTCAGTATAACATTTATTTATAAAGCAGATTAGGAGCGATATGAATTTCACACTAGGAATATCCCACCATTTGAGTACATAAAAGATCATAATGAAAATAATAAATTTCTTGTTGATTTCATCAAAAATGATGCTAAAACAATACCAAAATCAAAATCTCATCCAACAAAACATAAAGTCCTATGGTGGTCTGAAAAACTTAACAGAAGTAATAAAAATAAAACACTCGGTAGGGAGACGATTAGATTATTTGAATAGAAAGTTCAGTAAAATAAATATAACATTACCAATATTAGAAGGAGCTTCAGAAAACATGACTATAATTACTAGGAATTGATACATTAAAACCTCCACAACAAATTCTCTGCAAAATTTAAAACGGAAGTAATTCAAGGAAGAATCATTTCATGGAGGAAGTATGTGTCAGATCTCTCTAATAATACTCCCATACAATAAGTATGGGAAAAATCCAGGAAAATAAATGTTTCCCATGTTAAACCACATAGACATGCCATATTAAAAGATGGAAAAAGAATACTTGATCCAAAAGAAATAAGCAATGTAATCAGAGAAAAGTTAGCAAATGTAAGTAGTGATAAAAGTTTGAATGAATGCTTTTGTAAAAAGAAAAATATATAGAATTAATGATAGTAAATTTTGAAACAATAGAAATTATATAATATAATAGAAAATTTGATGTGGAAGAGCTGGAATGTGCTCTCTTGAGCAGCAATAAATCTGCTCCTGGAGGTGACAATATTGGTTTTGAGATGATCTGCCACTTAGCACCTTTGGCAAAGTCATACTTATTACAGTTTTATAGTAATTTATGGATTAGAAATTTATTTCCAGATGAATGGCGTAAAGCTATAACAATTCCTGTCCCCAAACCTGGAAAGGATCCAAGTAATGTAAATAATTACAGACCAATTTCTTTAACAAGTTGCTTATGCAAATTACTAGAGAAAAGGGTAAGTGCTCGAATAACATGGCACATTCGAGAAAATAAAATTTTGACTCCCACTCAGTTTGGATCACAAAGTAACAGATCTACATTAGATTCTCAGTCTAACTTGGAAGACCACGTACGTAGAGGATTTGAAAGAAAACAAATTACTGTAGCTGTCTTTTTTGACATTGGAAAGGCATGTGATACTACAAGGGGGTATGTATATTAAAAACTTTATATAAAAACAGTACCTGTTGACATTTACTTAGGTTTAACCAAAACTTTTTTGCAAATTGCAGTTTTCAGGTGAGAACTGATGATATTTTGTCCAGACCATTTCCATGTATTTTCCACAATGAAGCGTCCTTAATGACATACTGTTTACTTTAACCATAAATATCAGTAAAAATCTATCTACCGGAATAAAAAGTAACCTGTATATGGATGGTTTTACCATATATTATTCAGCATTTTGCATAAAACATGCAGAGCAAATGATTAATAAAACTATGATAAAAATAGATGAATGGACTATTCTGTAGGCGTTAAATTATCAATACGTAGGACTCAAGCATTCGTGTTTTATTATAAAAATAAAAGTGGAAAAAAGGTGAAGAAATAGATTTAAAAATCAGAAATCATAGTATACCAATTGGTCACACTGCAAAATTTTTAGGATTAGTATTTGATACTCACCTAAATTGGAAAGCTCACGTAACATACACAAAGTCAAAATGTAAAAGAGCGTTAAATTTAATTTAAAAACTATCAAACACTACTTGGGGAGCCGATAGACTTAACCTTACTGTATTGTATAAAGCATACAATGGCCTTAGAATATGTTCAAGCGCCTTTAGATCATCAGCAACCTCATCTTTACAAGTTGAATGTGGTGAACTGCTACTGTCTCTCCAGAGAGAGTTTGTAACAACGAAGAGTGCCCTGAGAATTCAGACAAGTGATTCTCCAACAAAAAAATTAATTGAATTGAGATGTATTTATAGACCATCACTCACCACCTTTCCCTGAGTCGTTGAATATAAATATGCAATTGCCTTCAATAGTAAAATTACCTCCTCCTTGGACTATTAATAAAACAAGAATTTGCACACACTTAAAATATTTATCAAAAAGGTACTCATATACCCCAGAACATCATAGACATACAAAAGAACATAAAACCCGAAACAGCCCACATTACGCAATATACACAGATGGATCTCAATCACAATATGGAGTGGGATATGCTGCAGTAACCTAAAACAAAACATATCAGTTCTCTCTACCTGAGAATGCCTCAGTACTTACAGCTGAGTTATGTGCAATAGCATCAGCCATAAAAATAATTAAAGAAACCTCATGTAGTAATTTTGTGATTTTTGCGATTCTAGAAGCACCGTAGAAGCCATTCAGAATTATAACCAAAAAATAATATTGAACAACAAATAAAGTTATTACTCCTTAAGTTGTGTAATAATGGGGAAAATATAGAAATATGTTGGATCCCTGCCCATATAGGGATTAAGGAAAATGAAGAGGCTGATAAAGCAGCTAAGGAATCAGCCCATATGACAAGACCAAATGTAAGTATTCCTCTTAATGATTATGTAACACTCAAAAATACGCATAATAAACAAATGGCAAAGTAAATGGAGTGAAGAACCTGAAAATAATAATTTGAAGCAAATAAAACCTGAAGTTAAAAAATGGAGCACATCATAGCAAAGAGAGAGACATGTGCAAGCAATTCTGACATGTCTGCGAATAGGCCTTACTCGTCTGACACATGGACACTTAATGAGCAGCCCACATAACCCAGCTCTCGAATGCTCAGAATGCAAAGTGATACTAACAGTAAAACATATATTATGCGAATGTCTAAAATATAATTAACATTGGTTGTCAACTTTTGGAAATGGATCGATTGGCGAACTTTTATCAGTGTGCAACATTTTCAGTTGCCCCAATTTTAATATTCATGAGGAAATGTAAATTAATTGATAAAGTAATAAAAGTGATTTATGAAAATACAAAAGCCCACGGGGCAACTAATAAAAAAACCCAAATATAAAAAATAAGTTATTCTGATTTTTATCATTATTCAGTTCTATTTATTTACATTTTGTTTATTGTGGAGATGGGAACTTGAGTATATGTATTTAATACATGCGTGTTTTCTAGTGTGGAAGCATATGATGTTTTGCCTATTTATTTTTAAAATTTTATTATTCATTCGTCATTTATTCCCAGTGCTTAGCCTATGGCTTAGACCTGGTACTCCATTTCATGTTAATCCTTTAGGCCACCCTATTAGAGGTGTTAATCAACTCAGTGGTCTGGTTAAGCTATTTTAATGATGATGATAATATTCACAGAAGGGTGCTACTATCCCTTTTCCTGCAAAAAACGTAACCCTACCATAAATCAATCAACACTAGAACAATAATATAGAAAGTAACCCAAAAAATAATATGCCACAAGGCTTTTACTTATAACAAAAAACCTAGTACTTGAAATCTTTTGGTGCTGTCAGCCTAAAGGTTTTTGTGCTGATGATACTTTTGTTATGGGTGAATCTGCCGAGGACTTACAGGTTGCCTTAAATACTGTACATAAATACTGTGACCTATGGTATCTTACAGTCAATACATCTAAGACAGATATAGTTATGTTTTCTCCGGTTAAGGTTAGATCTCATCCCCATTTCAAGTTTGACAGTTCTGAGCTAAAAGTGGTTGATGATTATGCATACTTAGGTACTACCTTCAACTTTAATAGTTCCTTTAACAAGGCTTCTAGAAAACAAGTCACACCGGCCCAAAGAGCATTGCACAGTCTGCTGCTGACTGAAGTATGGAAATTGTCATTGCCAGTTGATATCCAGTGTGAACTGTTTGACAGGTTGGTTGTGCCAAATCTTCTGTATGGAAAAGACCATATTGAAGTTTTCCTCAGGAAATTTCTGAAAGACCTCTTTCAAATAAAGAAAGCTCAGTAAATTGTATGACTTATGGGGAACTGGGCCAGTTCAGCTTGGCCAGCAAGGTTGAAAGGAGAATGATAAATTTTTGGTTAAGGGTTTGCCAAGGCTAACAAAGTAGGTTATCACACCACATGTACTTGCTGCTACATCAACTCTGTAATAAAAATGACTACAAATGAAAAGTGGATTGCTAAAATAAAATAAACTCTTGACAGATATTGTCTTTCAAACATTTGGAGTAGTCCAAGTGCTTCCAATGTTAGCTGGATTAAAACATGTTTTGATCTTAGACTAATTTTCTGGATCTCCAGAGTTGTGCCCATAACTATGATTTGATTTTATCTTAGACTCTTGTAAGTAGTAATAAGTCAAAGGTTGAATTTTTAAACCCGGAGTTTGATGCCTGTGACTTTATTTATTATTATAATATCCCACATGCGCAAGGTATGGCTCTATACACTAGGTACGGATGATCTATTTATCGTCAGAAAAATTTGGAGTGCAGTTGCCATGAAGTTCTTTGTTTTAAACTTTTCAGTAAGTTCTACAATGTATATGTATTTGCTGTTTACCGCAATCCAAATATCGACGATTCTGTATCTGACTCTCTTGGAGACGCTTAGTATGGCTTGGTCAAAGGATTTGAAAGCTTCATTCGTTATTTATGGAGGCTGTAATGCAAAGCACAGTGAGTGGCTAAATTCAGATTCCACAGATCAACATGGCTGGTCTGCTCTTGAGTTCTTGGATCCTCCAGTTTTGTCCAGCTAATTGAGGAACCCACCTACATTTCTGGTAATAGATTAGCCTCATACTCACAGATGTTCTGCTTTTTGTCAAGTCCAAGGTCTGTGAATTTTTAGGCACTTCTGATCATTGCGCCATTGAGATGGACATACAGTATCTGTCAATCAGTATATTCCTAATGCCACCATTGGTAAAACGGTCAGGCTAAAATCCAAAGCCAATTGGGATCACATTATTGAAGCTTGTCAGGCACTTAATATTTCAGATGTTATCTTAAATCTTGATCCCAAGGAAAAGTTGAATGAAATGTTAAGGGCTATTTTAATAAAATATATCCCTAGAAAGGTCATGAAATTTAGGACAAATGACCAGACATGGTTTGATGATACATATAGACGAGCCTACCATGACAAGAGACCAAATTCAATGAATGGAGACAAAATCATTCAAATAAAAAGGACACCATTTTTGTTGAGTCTTGCTGCACTGTGAATAGAACTTACCATACAGCTGAGAGATATTCCAATAATTCCTGGAAGAGGAAACTTGAAGGAATTACTCAGCCTCATCCGTGGTGGACCAAATTGACATCATCTATCTTTGGGTCTGGGTCATCTTCCATTGATGATTGTAGATTGGTTACTGGCTCTAAGGAAAAGGCTTAACTGCCTCATCGATCTTTTAAAGATAAGCAGTCAGCTGAGGATATCCCTCTCCCTGATACTTGTCATCCTGAACCTATTACTAGCAAAATTTGCATTTTGCTCCAGGAATGTTAAGAAAATTCGGGACAATCTTGATAGCTGGGGTGGAGAAGATCCTGATGGTTTCTTCCCTTTGTTTTTTAAGATAGTTTCTAGCTTGTTGTCTCCCAAGGTAAGTAGATTCTATAGGTTTTTATGTTGATGTAATATCTTTGCGGATGAATGCAAGCTTAGTAATACAATGCTTGTTCCAAAGAGTGGCATATCTGCAGACTGCAGTAACTACAGGCCAATTTATATTCTCCCTGTGTTCTCCAAAGTTGCTGAAAAACATATTTTTAAGCCACTATATAAGTATCTAGAATCTAAAGGGTTGTTAGCTGGTAGTCAATACACATATAGGAAGCAGTTAGGTACCTGTGATGCTCTCTAGACTTGACTTGCCATTTGATAAGGTTTGGAGTGCAGAATAATTCAGGTAGATCTTAGTGCTGCTTTCAGTTTAGTAAATCACAAGGCACTTATTTACCCTTTAACGCCGACTGGACGTATTTTACGTCGACAAAAGTTGTCTGTCGGGTGCCAAGTGGAAGTAAAATACTTCTACTACAAAAAGTTTTTTAAATATTTGCGGAAAAATACTTATAGGCCTCGTTTGCGAAAAATCTTCAATCACGCGCCTTGAGGGATGCTGGGAGTTCACGGATCACACTGTTGTTTTGTTTACAAGCGTGACCCAGCTGTGCATGCGCAAATTTCTTTTTTATCCCAAAAGAAAGCATCAGCTAACTCCGCTGAAAATCTCAGAAATTCTTTAGTCACTTTGTCGTATTTTTGCACCGTTTTCTATTAGCTGTTACATAAAGTTTTATATATGAAAATGTGCGCAATTTCATGTAGAATACAGCAAAAAATAACTCATGGTTGTAGCTTTTATCAATTTTGACATATTTTCATATAAATCACGATAAGTGCCAAAATTTCAACCTTCGGTCAACTTTGACTCAACCGAAATGGTCGAAAAATGCAATTGTAAGCTAAAACTCTTACATTCTTGTAATATTCAATCATTTATCTTCATTTTGCAACAAACGAGAAGTCTCTAGCACAATATTTCGATTTATGGTGAATTTTTGAAAAACCTTTTTCCTTACGTCCTCGCTAACTCTGCTGAAAATCTCAGAAATTCTTTAGTCACTTTGTCGTAATTTTTGCTCTGTTTTGTATTAGCCGTTACAGAAAGTTATATATATGAAAATGTGCGCAATTTCATGTAGAATACAACAAAAAATAACTCATGGTTGTAGCTTTTAATTTTGACATATTTTCATATAAATCACGATAAGTGCCAAAATTTCAACCTTTGGTCAACTTTAACTCGACCGATATGGTCGAAAATGCAATTGTAAGCAAAAACTCTTACATTCTAGTAATATTCAATCATTTACCTTCATTTTGCAACAAACGAGAAGTCTCTAGCACAATATTTCGATTTATGGTGAATTTTTGAAAAAAACTTTTTCCTTACGTCCTCACTAACTCTGCTGAAAATCTTGTACGAGCCTGACGCCGTCTCTTCCAAACACGTGTGTGTTCGTCGTCCATCGGAGTGGACAAGACGACAAGAGCATCTCGTTTTCTTTCTCTAAAGGAACGCGATTTCAACCATACAATATTTCCGTCTGTTTCTCCCTAACCATTGTTGTCTTGATGTATGTACAATCACCACTACTTGCATTGCCATGCAAGCATTCTAATCATGTACTCATAATGTTCCAACGAATCTTCTGTATCAAACTGTGTGTATGTTTCTTTTTGTGAAGACGCCAAACGTCTCGCCACTCCGATGGACGACGGACACACGAACAAACACGTGTTTGGAAGAGACGGCGTCAGGCTCTTACAATCTCAGAAATTCTTTAGTCACTTTGTCGTAATTTTTGCACAGTTACATAAAGTTTTATATATGAAAATGTGCGCAATTTCATGGAGAGTACAACAAAAAATAACTCATGGTTGTAGCTTTTATCAATTTTGACATTTTCATATAAATCACGAGAAGTGCCAAAATTTCGACCTTCGGTCAACTTTGACTCAACCGAAATGGTCGAAAAATGCAATTGTAAGCTAAAACTCTTACATTCTAGTAATATTCAATCATTTACCTTAATTTTGCAATAAACGAGAAGTCTCTAGCACAATATTTCGATTTATGGTGAATTTTTTAAAAAAAACTTTTCGTTACGTCCACGCGCGCTAACTCTGCTGGAAATCTCAGAAATTCTTTAGTCACTTTGTCATAATTTTTGCACCATTTTATATTAGCCGTTACATAAAGTTTTATATATGAAAATGTGCGCAATTTCATGTAGAATACAACAAAAAATAATTCATGGTTGTACCTTATATCAGTTTTGAAATATTTTCATATAAATCACGATAAGTGCCAAAATTTCAAACTTCGGTCAACTTTTACTCGACCGAAATGGTCGAAAAACGCAATTGTAAGCTAAAACTATTACATTCTAGTAATATTCAATCATTTACCTTCATTTTGCAACAAACGAGAAGTCTCTAGCACAATATTTCGATTTATGGTGAATTTTTGAAAAAAAAAATTTTCCTTACCTCCGCGTGCGCTAACTCTGCTGAAAGTCTCAGAAGTTCTTTAGTCACTTTGTCGTAATTTGTGCACCGTTTTATATTAGCCGTTACATAAAAGTTTTATATATGAAAGTGTGCACAATTTCGTGTAGAATACAACAAAAAATAAATCATGGTTGTAGCTTTTATCAGTTTTGAAATATTTTCATATAAATCACGATAAGTGCAAAATTTCAACCTTTGGTCAACTTTAACGCGACCGAAATGGTCGAAAAATGCAATTGTAAGCTAAAACTCTTACATTCTGGTAATATTCAATTATTTGCCTTCATTTTGCAACAAACGGGAAGTCTCTAGCACAATATTTCAATTTATGGTGAATTTTTGAAAAATTTTTTACGTCCGCGTGTTACGAATTCATGCATCATTTTGTGATAATATTTTCTCTGTGTTACTTTGATTGTTTTACAATTTGTTATATACCAAAATCATTGCAATTTAGTGTACAATACAACGAAAAAAAAAATAGCTCATTAGCTTTAACCGTTTTGCTCATTGCGATTTGTATACAATTATATATGAAATTTTTTTTGTGCTGTCATATATTCCAATATTTATATATGATAATGATATTTTTCTTAATTTCTGATGGTTGCATACTAAACTTCAGGCAATGAGAAAAAAAAGGAGCCAAAATGAACTCTTAATCTTGAAAACTAAAGCGTGCTGTGATTTTTGAAAAAACTTTCTTTCTGCTTCGGCGCTAACTCCCAAACCCCGCCGGCATACGGCAGACACTTTTGTAAATAGAGGCTCGGCGTTTAAGGGTTTATAAACTTCAGAATCTTAGAGTAGATGGATATGCTATAGAATAACCTCAAGATTTTCTTACAGGTAGGCAGTACAGTATGCCTATGATGCAACACTTATGGGTGCAGTAAAGTCTTCACTCTTGAGAATGAAGCATGCTCTCAGTCTCAGTCGGGACATGGACCGACTTACTGAATGGTGTAGTCATTGTGGTATGAGGCTTAACTCCAGTAAAAACAAACACGATTGAGTAGCAGATATCGTGCAGATTTCCTTCCTTCAGGTGGATGGAACTTTGCTGAATGAGTCTGAAGCTTTAACTATTCTAGGAGTAACTTTTGACTCACATCTTACTTTTGAGAAACATCTGATGAAAGTTTCAGCAAATGCTGCACGAAAGTTAGGTATTGTTCGTAAGGCCTCATATATTTATAAGTGATGAAATCAGTGCAACTTGCTCTAGGTCGTTTGTTCTTCCTTTACTAGAATACTGTTCATAGGTGTGGATGTCTGCTTTTACCAGAGATTTCTCTCTTTTAGACAGAACGGTTCGTGGTGGTAGGTTTTTGTTTCCTAATAGCAGCAGTTATGACTTGGACCATTGACGGATGGTCTCTTTTTTTGTCTCATTTTCTTAAGTTGTATTTCAAAGGAGATCTTTTACGTTCAAAACTAATCCTTTATTCCTTTTTATCTGCCGATAGCAACCAGATTCGCGGAACAGCAGCACCAATATGCAGTAAATGTGCCTTGCTGTCGAACATCTCGGTTCCAGATGTCCTTTACTCCTCACACTATTGGACTGTGGAACAGCCTCCCAGAGGATGTCGTTCAAATGGAACTTAAGTTGTTCAAGCGAAGATGCATTGCATTACTACCCTAATACTATTCTCCTAGCATTTGAATACATTTTTATCTAGCTACTAATTTATTCATTTATTTTTTCTTTTTTAAGAAGTGGAATCTCTTCTTATGTATTTCCCTTTACCTCCTCTTACTTCTTCCTAATGAACACCATATTGTTTGGAAGCTTGAATTTCAAGTCAGTGGTCCTTGTGGGTTTGTTCCTTATAAGTAGGTTTCATCTTCTGAATAATAGTAATAATAATAATAATAATAATAATAATAATAATAATAATAAAAGTGATACAGAAAAATAGAACTTAGTGTGAGAGTTTCATGAAAGTAGACTATGCTCAAACTATAGAATATCTAAGCAAGAAATATGTTCATGTAAATACCTTGTTTAACTAGATTACTGATAGAAAGAATCTCAGTAGATTTAGATTTGGTAATCATAAACTAACTGCTGTGCATAGCTGATACTTAGACTCTTGGGGACCAGTAATTTGTACAGAGCCCAACATTCAGGTATGTCCAGCCTTTAGTGCGCTGAGAGAAATGTACAGTACATTAAAAGATAGTATTTTACAAGGCCAGAGTGTGCAATCTTGCCGAATTTGTAAAAAAATCATGTTGGACAAATTGTTAATCCCATGTATTGGTGATATATCTAGTCCATTTGGGCTATTAGATAAGAATTATAGTATCAATTTGTAACATTTATGTAGGCACAAATGCACTTTTAGTCCTTGACTCTTGTCTTTTTTAAGTGTAAGGCTTTTGAATCTGTGTGTTGTCTTCGTTTGTTATCTTGGTGTATTTCATGTAGGCTATATTTTGTCATTTCTGTATTTCTTGAATATACTCTCATACCCTGAAAGAGTTCGCTCGAGTTTTATAATACAATAAGTATTTGAATTCTGAAATCTTTGGCGGAACTGATCTCATGCTTCAGTACACTACAGGCGATCCTGGGTCACGACAGTCTCAACCTACGACGTGTTGTGGTTACGACGCGGTCCCCATAAATGATTCAGTAATTCTTGTTTCGACGTTTGCGTCATAAATACGAACTTCACGGGGGAAGAATACGTTGTCACCAAGCATTGCACTGAGGCTGGCGCTTTGTTTACGTTCCATTCATACGCCGTTTGGGTTCCTTGTTCAATGTGTCTTGTTATTTTTACATTTTTTTATGCAACTTTGTACCCTTAACCCCATTTTCAGATTATCCCAAGTATTCTCATGATTAACTACCATCTATAATCACGAGAATATTTGTTCATGCTCGTAAAATACTTCTACTTATTTTTATTTTCCTGAATTTACTCGTTCTTTGATGAATTCCCGTTTTCTATATTTTCTCTCCCCATAGGAAACGTTTAGTATGCATTTATGTTAATAGATGACGGTGTGCATTGTTTACATTTTGAACTTACAATCAGACCCTTCTTCTACGACGTTCTCTCAAAGTTCATAACTTTCAAAGCATGGAAAAATAATAAATTTTGAATGTTGCATGAATCTAAATTTATCATCTTTTTACCTTTCTAAAATCCAAAATAATTCTTTATAATACTGCATGATTTAAAAATACAGTGAAAGTAGTGTAATCTATGACTCCCGAGATAACTTGGGAATATAAACATGTCATAATATTTCAAAGATACTACATATCTTCCTAAGTTTTAATAATTTTTCAACAAAAATTATGCACTACATATCTTCAGCTGCAGGACCAGCATTAGCGATGTATTCCACTGAGCCTTATGCTGATTCAGGTGAAGACTAAAAGTTTGAGGCCTTACAAAGTGAAAGGTGGGGGGGGGGCGAAGGAAGTGAAAGCGAAAAGTGTGTAGCCAATAGGGTTTGATTTGTGCGTTTTAAAACTCATGTTTATTTAAGTGTGTTCTGACGTACTTAAATAACCTCATGTGTGTTCTGACTTAATTGAATAACCTCATGCTTATGTAAGTGTGTTCTGACTTACGTCAAAAATTGGTTTACGACACGTTGTTAGGCACATATCTCTGTTGTAACCCGAGGATTGCCAATTTAAACCAAACTAAAATTAATCAGAGTATAAGGTGGCCGGAATGAAGTGGTACTGAAAAGCAGAATTAAAGGCAATCCTTCATAACCTAATCTAGGGAACAGTGTGTTTGCAAGCACAGACAAAGAATGAATGACCTATTTTGACAGGTGAGAACTAATGGCTTTGACTTTAAATGCGCGATACTCATCTACTTGCGTTTTCAGAGAGTTTTTTCCTGGGAATATTTTGTGACAAATTAAATGGCACCATAAGTAATGGGTTTGTTTGGAAACAGCATGATAGACGAGAAGTCAAAACCTAAGCAGCGAATGGCTAACAGACTTTTAGCATGTTGGCAACAAAAGATGTATGGTAAGTTAGAGCAGATTACCAAAGAATCTTTCTTCTAGCTGTCATACTAAAGATCATAAGAAGCTAATTCAAATTTTTGACCAAGTAATTGTGATATTATTTTGAATACTTCAGTAGTAGAAAAACTTAAATGCAATCAGCAGTGTGAAGGATTAGAAGGGTCATGTTTTTTAGGGAAGGGGTGCCGGTACAAGTTTCCAAGGTGAATGTGAAATGGAAAATTTTTCTATTATAAGAAAAGCACTACAGAAGAGTTAGTATGTCATATTAGAATGTACTGTTAGAATGCAGAACTCATACAGTATTAGAATATGCGATATTAGAATGTAAACTGGGCTTAGGTGCCTTGATAGCCATTAAGGAAGATCACTGGAGCTTATAAGCAGAAAACATTGAGGGTTAATGGTCAGACTGGCAAACTAGTCTGATATGATGATGGAAGGAGGAGGAAACCTAGGACTTTCAGAGGCTTGTAAATTTATTTTAGATTAAGACAAAATCATAATATTGGATACTCCCGTGGTATGGGAAACTTTCTCTTTTGAAGAATGAAATACAGAATTTCCTTGGATTCAAAGTAGTGGGGAAAAGGAAACTTCACCAAGGAAAGGGTTATCTGATTCAGTAACCAAGATTTGTCATGGGTGGCTTTATTACGAAAATGTAGTAGAGTAGGTGGTGCGTATTCGCTCAGGCAGTCTCCCCATGAATCCCCTGCATTTCCATTCTCACTCACCTCACTCTGTTTCACACAGGCTCCTCTCCTTGCACACTGGTAACCAATTGTGTTTTTTCACAACTGTCACAAAGGACTGGTTTAACAACATAATTTACATAAAAGATGAAACGGGAAAGATGAAATAGTAACTGATCATCTCTGTACTTATAAGATGATAAGTGGCAACATCATATAACATATGTTACGGACATATCACGAGGGCGATGTGTGTAACACATAAAGAATTGACATCATTAGATTCTTTAAGGTTTAGTAACCATGCGAGTAGGTGTCATCGTTGTCAAACACAAAGGTCTTACCAAAAATGACCGAAGCGTATTATATTATTGAGTCATTTCCTTTACAGTACAGTACTTCTTTCCACTTTCACATAGAAGGAATTACGTAAACAATTATGTGTAGCTGATAAGACCAGTGTCGCTCTATCTTAATTATCAATATAATTTTTACAGATTGACCTCAGCTATCCAGTATCTCTTGCGTTACTGTGAAGGGAAAAAGTTTTGATTTTCAGACCTTCAGTACCTTAGATTGTATTAAATGAACAGATTAAGTAAGGGATAGACAAATGAAGTCACAAATGAGGGTGATCAGAAGAATAACAGATCAGACGACTTAAGATTTATAAGAAGAATTAAAAGTAGTGAAACTAGGAATATTGAACTGTGCAACATGTGGTCAGTATAATTAGGATCGTGTTAGATAAATGCTAAAAACTAATTTCTTACTTTTCATACAAGAACTTTGGTGGTGGTGAGGTACAGGGTACACTGATATCCAATTGCGTTTTGAACTTTTAAAAGATAAAGCAAAAATACAAGTCTTTCTCAGCAGTGAGCTGAAGAATCGTTTGTTGCTATCCATGTTAAAGTTCTATCTTACTGATTTTGTCCATAGACAACATCTGCTAAAGCAAAAAAGACAAGTTCTTTTCAGTGGAGAACTGAGGAACCTTGTATTGCTGTCCATTGTAAAGTGGCAGGATCTTTGAAGGCAAAAAAATGGTTTATTACCACTTTTGGGAATTGAAAATAGGGGTATGGCATATTGAATTCATCGGTATTCTATTCCTTGCATATTTTTTTTTGCGGAATGAATCGTCATCATGATCATCAATGTTATGTTGGTTTCCCCCCCGTCAGGTTAAATATGAAACGAGGTCTCTCCATTCTCCTCTGCCCTGTGTAGTTCTGCTTGAATTCCCATCAGGTCTAGGTCTTCAGTTTTTCCATGATTTCCTTGGTCTTCCTACAGCTACTTGCTTATTAGCTGGTTTGCCAGCTGTCCATTCATAATCCTTTCTCAGTACTTTTCCAACCATCTCAATCTTTGAGATGCCAGCCTATTTTCCAGCCACTAGACACCACATCTCTACTGCTTCATCATTCGCAATACAATCTTACCTCTGAACTCTTGCCATGGCTCTTATTATTCTATGGTAACACCTTTTTGAAATCTCATCCACTTCATTTTCATTGCCTGTGTTTCTGCTGCACAGAGTAGTACAGGTTTTACGTAACCATCATAAGTCTTTGTTCTCTATGCTATCTCTTTCATTGCATCCATGCCGGAGCTGCACTCTTACTGCACTTTCAGCCTTTGCTTTCAAGTTGACTCTTTCCCCATGGGAACAAAAATTTTGTTGTCATATGAGACCTGCTGATCTACCACAGCGTGGTTCTCCACTCCATCTATTCCTTTTTTTGGAGATGATGTTTTGGCCATACAAAATCTCCTACACCGTGTAAATTTAGTAGACTTTTGCATTACTAGGACAACACTGAGTTAACTGTTACACCTTTCCCACCGCAACCATGGTCACATGGTTGCTAAGTATATTTTTACTTTGCTTCCTTTTCAGTCACCAGGAACTTTATGCTTACGTTGATTTTTTGTTTGCATTGATTTTTAATCCTTTCCTGTCCACTCCATTTTTCCACCTTTTAAACATTCCCACAATCTTTTCCTCACTTTCTGCCACTAGCAACAGGACTTTATTTTGTGTCTGGTATCTCCCTTGGGATTAATTTTCTGCACTTTTGTTGCTTGTATTATGGTAGAGGAACATCATTAGTTTGATGGGTCTTTCTGGTGCTGTCTTCCCTTTTAGTACCGATCTAGTTGTTTGAGTACTCTGTCACATGCCCTTTAAAGGTCGTCATTTTTGGTATAGTCTCGACTTTGCATGGTAGTTTTCCTGTAGTGGTTTCATCATAAAGACTGCCTCAGATTTTGTCCTCTCTTGTCATGAAATCAAATTGAGAGTTTCCGATTTTAACAACAATTTTCCTTCTTTCTTCCAGCTCCTTCCCCAGTATTTTCAGTGCATGCCCAGGCAGTCTTATCCCCTTTGATTTCCATATAACAAGTCATCCCCGTTTCCTCGCTCATTATTTTAAAGCTGTTTTCTTGTGCTTGTGGTTCCATCTCTTCGTGTGTCAGGTTTCATATATTTTGTTAAGCTCATGGAATAGCAGCTCTCTTGCTGCTGTTATTATATTGTCCGTTTTTGCAGTTGGCTCTGAGGGCCAGTTTTATTATCTTCCCTGCATGCACTCTGCAGAGCTTGAACACCCTTCTGAATTGTCCTTTATACATTATGGTTCCATCCCATCCGTGATGTTACTCAACATATTTATTGAGCTTTATGTATTCCTTATATTAGCAATTCCCACCAACCACTCTTTAATGCTGTATTTGCTGAAACATTTTCTTAGCACTCGTTCTTGAGCTCTTCATGGCCAAGTTTTCATGTTTTTATATAAACTAGAAAATCTTAGCATGGTGGTACATTAGGCAGGAACAAATGTTTTTTAACCCACTGTTAAATTTCTTCATAATAGTTGGCCGATTTAGCCCATAGTGTTTCCCATCATAATTATCCTCCTTGGTACCCTTGAATATGTTGCGCAGCAAAGGTTAAATAGGCTGGCAGATTTATAGGCAATTGTTAATTCTGTGATCGGCTTTATTTGCTATGTCAGTTTGGTGCTTTTTAGCCTGGTTTATTTTCCATTTTATAAAAGAAAATGGGTGTTCTGGTGTCTTTCGAGTGCTTTGTGGAACTTAATGCATGTTTTCTGGAGATTATAATTTGTTGGTTTAAAAGGCTATTTCGGAATCCATGATTGTGTTTATCTTTGATATAAATTATTTTAAGGAGTAAGATTCCTTTATTGAGGCAGTTTCTCTTTGCAGGAATTGGGACTGCCTGCAACCTACCGTGCTTATGAAGACTCGACTTCATCCATGATTCGCATTCACATTCAGCAGATTTCTCGAGGTCTCAACCATAATGTATTTTTCAAGTTCCTTGACAAGATACACAGACGCTCTAGTTAAGGCCACCAAGTCAAGTAATGAATTATTTCAGTACTGGAGCATTCCATGTGTGCTTGTACTTTGATATTGATTAACATCACAATGAAACTAACTTGTATGAAACATCATTTCTATGTAAAATCTGATAATGCTTCTTACAAAGGTGATCATGTTTTTGTGCAGATACTTTTTGTGCCCATGTGTATGTTATGAATTTAAAAGTTTAATTTCATCCACAGTTAGGCAGTTATGAAATATGAAGTGGTTATAATATTCTTCCTTTATGCTAGTTGTGGTGGAGTGTTTAGATATTACTGCTCATAGGTCAGAGTAATTGTATTGTTGCAGAGTACAGGAAGAACTAAACTGGTAATGTGAATGCTAATTGTTTGTGTTATACTTAACTGTATATATGTTGAATGTTGGTAAAATTTGAATTCTAGGAAAGTATAAGGTAGTGTTTCCTTGAGACACTCTTTGCAGTGCTGGCATCCACAAGTCTTCCACACTAAAGTGATGTGAAATTTCATTATCTCAAGTACATGATACTTAAAAATTAATTGTTTACTAACTTGCAGTAATGACCAGTCCTTGATGTCTCCCTTTATTTTGGCATTACTGTACAAGTTCTGAAGTCTGCCTTTTGCATATGTGAGTTATTCCCTTAGCTATATTGTCTTGTTTTATTTTAGCTTTCTGACTTGAAAGCTGTGTTTTTCCACAAAATGGATTTACGAAAAATCGCACACCTTCCCACATTTTATTAGGCAGATTTATCCCTTGAAGCACCTTTTAAGAGTAAAATGATGGCAGCGATTAGTTTTGCATTGCTTATCTGGTAAAGATTTATAAAGGATTAGTGTATGTTAGAACTAATTATAATGCAGTTGTCATGTTACCAGGATTAATTTTGTACTTTATCATGTCTTTGTCTGGCTAGAATAACTACTTTATAGGCTGTAAGTAGGCTTTGGTGTTTATTTAAGATTGAGTTTTCTTACATCTCAACTGAGACAGTGTTATAGGAAGCTTTCTCATTATTATTTGTGGCATGTTGTAGTTC
>NC_089743.1:1635000-1642500 GCF_040412425.1 Macrobrachium rosenbergii
ATATATATATACACATATATAATATATATGTATATGTATATATATGTACACTCATTCAAAAATATTCTGCAACATGTTCCAGAAGTTTTCGTTCACCTAATAATAATTTATTCTTTTGATATATGCAGTGAAATTTGCTATTCTTATTTGCTTTTGGTTATTGATTGTACAGTTAACAATATAAAAAAGATTGGGCAGCGAAAAATTCATATTACGAAAAATAACGAAACATTTTGAAAAATTTCGTGCCAGATGATTGGGTAAAAGAGTCAAATAAGAAACTACATTTCGGATTCAAATAAAAACTGATTAACTAATAAAATATTGAATAATCATCACCAATATTATATAAATAAGGAATTATATAATTCTATCATAATCGTTGTCAATAACACAAAAAAGAAAAAACTCATAAAATCGTAAGTGCTCGTGTGACGCCACACTTACGGGGGAAGTTAAACTGTATCGTCATTCGTCACCTGCACCGATAAGATGGATAACAGGCGCAATCACACCGCACTATCTCTCAGGTCATCGATCATTAGCCTGCATGGGGCTCATGTTTCCACCGGAGATATTGCTCGGCAGCTTGGCATACACAGAACAACCGTGCATAGATGGATACGACGACAAAGAGAAAGAGGATATATAAATACATTAACAAGAAGTGGACGACCCCATGGTTGCACCACTGCTGAGGAAGATCATCGAATCATTGAAGCAGCTCGCGAGACAAACTCCGTTGACAACCGCCCTAGCTATCAAGAGAGAACGTGGCCTTCAAGTTGATGCCCAAACCATTCGTAACCGGCTGCATGAGGCTAAGATATTTCATCATATTCCTGCTAAGAAACCCTCATGACTGAAAAACATAAAGAAGAGAGGTTAGGGTTTGCTTTACAATATTACTCAGTGGCCGACGATTTCTGGAAGAAAGTCATCTTTTGTGATGAGAAGACATTCTCCACGGATGAGCATACATAGTAGTCTTCTTCTTCACTGCTGGCGTCCAGTTAATACAAGGTAAGCTTTATTGAAGTGAACTAAGTAATTTTAAATTTCTTGCTAGTTTTAATTCTGTTGAAGCTCAGATATTAAGTAATACAAAAATCGTCCTAATATAGAAGCTGTTAAAATGATAGGCCTAAGTAGCATTGAAAGAAATCAGATATTCCACATGATAGGTGCATATATAATATATATATATATATATATATATATATATATATATATATATATATATATATATATATATATACATATACATATACATATATATATATGCATAAAACAAGCAGCGATTATAATACTATGTAATACAAACATAGATGTGAAATTTGTTAGTCTAATTCAGTAGATTTTATATAAGCGATTAAGCACGTAGGCCTAAGTGTCACTAAAGGAAATCGGAATACATAGTATGTATTATAGTCCTATACATGTGTCTTTTTTATCCATTCTGTCGTCTATCGCAGACTGGTGCGATCAGTGTTTCATGACTTATTCAGAAAGCGTATCATTTTATTTCTAGGTATGAGGCTGAAAATATCCAACCCATTCGGCGGAGTGGAAGAATTACGGCAGCTCTTTGGGGATGGATGGCTGATAGCGGTCCGGGAGAACTGATCGAGGTCAACGAAAGGTTGAACAGCCATCAGTATATATACTGAAATATTAGAAGAAGTCCTTACTCCATCTGTAAGGTCACTCATCCCAGATCAGGAACCAGTTTATGTAGTGATGGATAATTCTCCTGTCCATAATGCAAAAGCAGTAAAAGAATGGTTTACAACCCCTCAAGATATCATCCGGATTGAATGGCCAGCGAAGTCTGCGGACTTAGACCCAATAGAAAATCTTTGGGCTTATATTGTAAGTAAATGGGATAGTAGCGAAATAAGGACCAAAGGAACCCTAATTAGTCATGCCTAGTCAGTATGGGAGTCACTTAGGCCTAAGCGTCACGAAGTCAACATTTGTGAAAAACTCGTGGATTCTGTGCCGAGGAGACTGGGTGAAGTCATTGACAGGAAAGGGTCGCACACAAAATATTGAGAGAGAGAGAGAGAGAGAGTGAGTTTGGTTGTGTGTTTAATTTGACGAAAGATGGGTACAGATTACTCCTAGTGCAGGTAATTCTTTTATTATGTAATACTAATATATATATATATATATATATATATATATTATATATATATATATATATATATATATATATATATATCAGCCCTAAAAACTCGTGAGATGTGGCCCTCAAAGGCTTTCATTGCAGAGAAACTATAGAGAGAGAGAGAGAGAGAGAGTTACCAAGTGAGCCCACCGAAAGTTTGACAAAATTCATATTGTCGTGTACCAGTATCACCATATTTTTCTATTTCGTTCACTAAGGTACAGATTTTAATTATATTAGAACAGAAAATAATATATTACTTGACATTTTTAATTATTAGATTGAGTGATCATTGGCTGTCTGTCTAGAGGTACCTAGCCTTTCATTTGCTAATTTATAGTAAGGAAAATGCATTTGTTTCATAATTCTTATTTTGTGTGATCCCAATATAAATAAAATCAGTAACAAAATTATTTCCTGCCTTTATCAGATAATCTCTCATAATATGTCTTCGACCGTAGTAAATAACATGAAATAGTAAGGTTATGTGGCCCTCCATACCAACAGAGTCGTGACTAGTGGCCCTTTGGGAAAAAAGGTTATGATATATATATATATATATATATATATATATATATATATATATATATATATATATATATATATATATATATATATATATATATATATATATATATGTGTGTGTGTGTGTGTGTGTATTAATTTATTTATTCATTGTCTTTCCCGTTATTATAAATGCAAATATTTCTCGTTATTTTATAACACTGAAAATACATATTTATTTTGTTGTATAACACTGGAAATACCTATTTATTTTGTTGTATGACACTGAAAATACATATTTATTTTGTATCTAGTGTTTATGTAACCTAAATAAAAAATATTAGGTTTCACTAATTTACAGTAGTTAAGCAATGGATTAGTCATTAAAATACCATTCTTGTAAAATTTTATTCATAATAATAATATTCCTGCAGATCTTTATAGAAGTCGTAATTGTTGATGTTGTTAAGACTAATATTGTTCAACTTATAACAGTTGAAGGCCTATGTCTACAAAGATCACACATATGAAGGCAATCAAACAAAGATAGCGATTGCATTTGGAGATGAAATATTAAAGCATAAGAACAGTGATAACCGTTGAAGTATTTTAGTAACATCCTTTCATCAAGTAACTTATTACCGCGGTAGCAGAAAAAAAAAATAAATCCCAGTTTAAGGGAAACGGGAGTTAATCTCTCTAGCGCACCAGTAGCGTCCGAGTTGTTTCAAGCTCTTATGGCGGAGTTGCCAGATAGCGCCAGATGTCACTATTTCAATCGCTTACGGCTGAGTTGCCAGATGTCACTATTATCAGCTGTTGTCCGAAAAGTTTTGAAGGATGTTGCAAAACTTTTTTGAGTGATTGTACAATCACTCAAAAAGTTTTGCAACATACTTCAAAACTTTTCGGACAACAGCTTATAATAGCGACATCTGGCGCTATTTGGCAACTCACCTGTAAGCGCGTGAAACAACTGAACACTAAAGTGGTGGGTCCGAGAAATTACCTGCAGTTTCCCTTAAACAGGGCTTTTTCTGATACTGCTTACTGTTGTCATACTTTACTTATTAAAAGGATGTCACTATAATACTTCAGAGGTCATCGCTGTTCTTATATTTTAATATTTTCACCTCCAACTGCCATCACTATCGTTGTTTTATCTCCATATGTGTGAACTTTGTAGACATAGGCCTACGACTGTTATTAGTTGAACTATTAGTCTTATTAACATCAACAAATACGACTTTTGTAAAGATTTGCTTGCACATTATTATTTATTCAAATTTTTGAATGACTAATCCTATGTATATTGTGAACTAGTGAAACTTAATATAAAATATACTGAACTAGACTAACAGATTTCACGTCTGTTTTTGTAATACACAATATAATCGCGCTGGCGCGAGCACACACACACACACACACATATATATATACATACATATATATATATATATATATATATATATATATATATATATATATATATATATATATATATATATATATATATAATGCCGTTATCATGTGTAATTTCTCATTTCTTTCATTGCTACTTAGGCCTATCATTTTGATGCCTCTTATGAAGTTAACCGAATATATAACGCCTATTTTTGTATTTCTTATTATCTAAGTTTCTAATGAATTAAAATTAGCAAGAAGTTCAACATTAATTTAGTTAATGCTAAATGCCAGCAGTGATGAAGACTACCATGTTCATCAGTGGAGAATGTCTCCTCCTCATCGCAAAAGATGACTCGTACAGAAATTATCGGCCGCTGGATTATATTATAACGCAAACCCTAGCCTCTATCCTTTGTGTTTCGCTGATATGAAGTGTTTCTTGACAGGAGTATGATGAAATAATATCTTGGTCTCATGTAGCCTGTTACGGATGGTTTGAGCAGCAACTTGAAGGGAGAGCGTAATGTTCTCTCTTTATAGCAACATCGGTTGTCAGGGGGGAGTTAGGAGGAGTTCCTTAAGTGATCATCCGATGATGATCTTTAACGTAGTGAAACAATGGGGTTGTCCTCCAGTTTTTACAATGAATTTATCATGTTTCCTCGTTCTCTCTGTTGTTGTATCCTTCTATACGTGGTTGTTTTATTTACGCTAAGCTGCCGAGCAATATCTACAATAGAAACAGCTATAGTCTTATGAAAGCTAATGATTGTGGCGCGGCTTATATTAGTCTGTTGCCCATCTTATCGGTGCACGTGAAGAGAGTTTAAACTTCTCCTGCTTGAATGTGGAGTCACACGATAACATACGACGTTATGAGATTTTTTCTTTTTTGTTTTTGACAACGATAATGGTTGAATTCTTTCTTTCTTTATCTATATATAATTTCATTAATGGTTATTCAATATTATTTTATTAGTCAATAAGCTTTTCTCTGGATTCGAAATATAGTTTCTTCTTTGACTCTTTTGCCCAATCATCTGAAGTGAAATTTTTCAAAATGTTTCGTCATTTTTCGTAATATGAATTTTTCACTTGCCATTCTTTTTATATTGTTAACCGTATGATTAATAACAAAGTGGCACAAGGAAATTACATTTCCTTGTAAATATCAAAAGAAAAAATTACTGTTAGGTGAACGAAAACTTCTGGAACATGTTGCAAAACATTTTTGAATGACTGTACATATATATGTGTATACAGTATATGTATATAAATGTGTATATATATATAATGTTATATATGTATCTATGTTATAATGTACATATAACATGCATATATATACATACATATATACAGTATATATACATATATGTATAAATATATGTATACATATGTATATATGTACACACACATACATGTAACATATATATACTGTACATATAACAAATATATATATATATATATATATGTATACATTATATATTATATACTGTATATATATATACATATAACATATATATGTATATGTATATATATATACATACTGTATATATACATATACAGTATATACATATATATACATATGGATATATATGCACACATATATAATTTATATATAAATATAATACATATATATTGTATATATACATAGAGTATATATATGTATATATATGTATATTCAGTATATGTATATAAATGTGTGTATATACTCTACATGTATATATACATATACATAACATTTGCATATATATACATACATATATATATACATATACATATGTATTGTGTACATATATACATATATATATACATATAATGCATATATACATATATACATATATATACATACAATGCATATATACATATAACATATGTATACATATATATACTGTATATATACATATAACATATATAATGAATATATATGTATATATATATGTATACATAATTTATATATATAAATATATATACATCTATATACATATAACATATAATAATAATAATAATAATAATAATAATAATAATAATAATAATAATAATAATAATACCTTTATTCCACAAATTTACAGTGGGTATTCTTACAACGTGCATTGGTTAAAATATACATAAAATGTTTGTTTAAAATTTAGCCTCATACTGATGAAAGTAATATATACATAGAATTATATATGTTATCTATTAACAATATTTTACATAAAACAAAACATCTGATCCAAAACACAATGCCAACAATGGCTCATCCAACAACGTCAAGAAAATAGCCTTTCAATTTTCTTTTAAAAGAATTTATTGTTTCGCTTTCTTTTACATCTGAAGGAAGTGTATTCCACAAAACAGGCCCCCTCACTGATAAGGCTCGCTCAGGTAATTTAGTCCTAGTACGTTTAACCACCAAGTTATTTGTTTGCCTTGTTATTCTTACAGTGTTTTCTTCTACTGTCTCTATCTCTATAACTCTATCTGATGATTGTAAATTGCGCTGCTTAAACATGAATAAAGCAAGGTCATATTCTATTTGCTCTTTAATTTTTAACCATTCGAGCTTCTTTATGAATGGAGTAGCACGGTCAGACTTTTTTCCACCTCCCACAGCAATTTTAGCAGCAAAATTCTGAATTCTTTGTACCTTCTGTATTAGAGTTTTATGCCCTCCTCCCCATAACACAGCACAATATGAAAATAAGCTCAGCACTAGCGATTCAACGACCATTTTTCTTGAGTCAAAGTCAAAAGATTCCTTGTGTCTGTTCAAAAACACTAAAATGCCATTTGCTTTCTTACGTATAGATTCTATATGACCATTAAATGTCAGATTGCTATCTATATATAAACCTAGATTTTTTACACACTTACTCACATTCAGAAGAGATGTACCAGCTCTGATAACCAGATTCGATGGTATTCTATCTATATATTGGCGAGAGCCTACAAATATAAACTGAGTTTTATTTGTGTTTATTTTCAAACCGTTTTGGCAGAAGTAGGAATTGACTCGATCCATCGTTCCTTCCATATTTCTTACGAGAGTGTGTAGGTTTTCATATTTATTGGAAAGAATAAATTGTGCATCATCAGCAAATTGAACAAGTTCACCATCATGCGCAATACTTTGCAAGTCATTGATAAAAATATTAAATAAAATCGGACCTAAGGCCGATCCTTGAGGCACTCCATAATTGATGTTTTTCTTAGTTGAAATATAAGAATCCATTTTCACAGACTAAAAGCGATTGGATAAGTAGTCTTCAAACCAAAATTTATCAATGCGAAGTAACGCCATCTTATTCAGGAGAATTGGATGAGATACGCTATCGAAAGCTTTCGACAAATCACAAAGAGCCAACAAAGAAATTTCGCCTTTATCTACATTTTTATATAAGACTTCCGTAACCTTTGGTAACGCAGTCTGAGTTGAC
>NC_089743.1:1647500-1685000 GCF_040412425.1 Macrobrachium rosenbergii
AATAGCTTTTTATAGCAAGAAGTTCAAAACACAAGAAGTATTGAAAGGTTACTGGCGACAGTGGACAAAGAGGCTTTTGCAATAGTGTCTAGTTTGATTCATTTTAAGATGCTGCTTTTAGGGAATAAAGTGGAAGTTCTTACAGTTCACAAGCCATTGTTGGATCTTTTAATTAACCTGATCTTTCTCCTAAGAGAGCTAGGTGTTTTTTGACATTTAGAGATTTTGATGCTAGGCTTAAGTACATCGAGGGTAAACAGAATGTGGCGGAAGCTCTCAGTAGGCATTTTGTGGAAACAGAGGATGAACAAGTGTGTAGTGCAGGTGGTGAGTGTGTGGATTGGGATATCAATGTGGTGGAAAAGAAACAAGATGAAGATGAGGTTCTAACAGAAGTAAAGGCGTTTTTTAGAGGTGAATTAGTGAGAAAGGATTATAGAGTGCCTTATTCAGGTTTAGAATTAGAGGGTAATTTGTTGGTGAGGAAAATAAAATATTAGTTGAGAAGTAGTGAGGAAAATGGGGATACAACACAAATCGTGGTACCGAAAGAGTTTATTCCAGTGGTTTTGGAGGTCATACATTGTAGATTTGGTAGTCCACATTTGGGGATTTAGAAGACATATCAGAAGTCTGTAGTCATTACTCTTGGAAGAATATGTTTTTGTCAGTAGAGAAATTTGTGAAGGAATGTTCTGTGTGTAATTCATGTGAACCGGCGATGGCATCATCGTGTAAACTTGGATCTTTTCCTATCCCAAGCAGGCTGTTTTAGAAGGTACATCTGGATTTGCCAACAAACTTTTATGAGTCGGGGTATGGAAATATAGATGAGTTAACGAGGTTCGTGGAGATTTTTCCGTTAAGGAATAAGACGATGGAAGAGGTTGTGGTTACGTTTTTCAATAAATATATAGGCTATGCAGATACGGAGTACCAGAGATACTTATTACTGATAATGGGGGAGATTTTGTAAACAGAATGCTGGAATGTCTAGCGGAAATTATGGTGGTAAAGAAAGTAAATATCCTTCCTTATAGGCCAGAAGCTAATGGGTTGTGTGAGAGCGCTGATAGGAAAGTGCTTGAAGGTCTTAGAGTGACTGGGTGGTAATGATAATGACTGGGATAGATATTTTACATATGGTCAGACATAGCATTGATATGTCACCGGTGGAAGCATTATTTGGTTATCCAGTTTGGAGTTCATTTGATTTGTTGTCAATCCCTTCACATTGTGATGGTACCATTAGATCATTAATTATTACAGCCAAAGAAAGACATGCACGTCTTAGAAGTAATCTTGAGTCAAAGACACAAGCAATGGTCGCGAGAAGTAATTTGAAATCAGACAGCGCAAGAGTTGCAGTTGGGGATAACGTGTTTTTGAAGATAAATGTCAGAAATTAATTAAATTACAAGTTATCTCCCAAGTTTGAAGGGCCGTTTCGTGTTATAGAAGAGAAAAGGGCAAATAGGTTCATAGTTTTGAATAAAGAAACAGGAGCGACGAAATTAACACATACATCTAATCTTAAAAGAACAACTTAATGTTTGGTGGGGGTTTGTTTTTTGGGGGGTTGTTTGTTTTGTTTTTTTCATTCTCTACGTCGGGGCTAAGCAATTATTTACGATTTTTTTTTTCTCTTTCCTCTGTCTACAAGTGTGGAGATATAGCATACGAGTACTCCTCGCCTTCGTGGCGGCTGTGAATGCAGTGGAAAAGGTTTATTTAGGACCTGGTGTGATAATTGAAGAGGACCATGAGGTGAGGTGTGGCTGGACAATGATGGAATTTTAATGGGTATGGAATTCGAGGATCTTGCACCAGCTGGGACGGAATTGGAATATTCTCAGAATAGTGTTGAAATGCTAATGAGGACATTAGAAGAGGCAAACCTTAAACATAATTTGTCAAATAGCTTAACATGTTTATTCTCAGAAATTAAGATTACAGTGGACAGACAGGATAGAATTACAGAAGCACTTACATGGGTTCTGGATATGAAACCAAATGATACAAAGCTTTTGTGTGGTCAAAGTAGGAGGCATAAAAGAGCAGCGGTCGCTTTACCTATAGGAGTAACAGCAACGGTCATAGCAGCAGTTGGCGGAGTAGCAGTTACAAGGCATTAGAAGCTAGAGTAGCTCATCAGGGTAGAGTTTTCGAGAAAGTATGTAGTAGTAACGCAGAGTTGCGTGAGGGGTTTGAGGGTATGAGAAATACATACAATGTGTTGCAATTCACTGCTCAAGGGATTAGAGGCGACCTAGATTTGACAGTAGCTTTGTTTACGGTTCACACTGCAGTTTTGAATATTGAAAAGGAGACCGAATCGTTATCGGAAATCAATTCTCAAGCAAAAGCAGTAATAGCAGCATCAGAAGGGCGTATTTCTGAAGTTATTTTACCTACAGGGTGTTAGAGTCAACTTTGAGGAATCGGGCTTACCGGTGGGGTCCAACATAATTTTCACAGGTAGTGATTTATATAGATATTTTGGGATAATAATGGTGTATTTGTCAGACAGAGGGTTGATTGTCGAAATTCCACAAGTGATAAAGAATCTTTTCGTAGTTATATATTAAGGCCTTTTCCTAGTACATATAATAGCTCAGTAGTGATGTTAGAGGGAATAGAGACTAGGTATATAATAGGTAAGAAATATCAGTCAGACAGATGCATGTTGGTCTATAATGTTTGTGACAATAAGGTTTTCCATTAAGAGATATCGCTTAGGGGGTTATGAGTTTCAATTGACACATGATGTGACAGTTAAAATGTGTAGTTTTGTACCAGTTCCCGACGCAAACCCTGGCAGCAGTCTTTTGTAGAAGCTGCGGAACCATCGAAATCTGCGAGAACTCATCCAAATCATTCCTTTTGGAGGGGTCGCAGTTGTATGATGGAAGATGCAAAATAATTTCTACAGAGTTCATCATACTTATCATAATTCGTTGGCAACCATTTTTCTACAACATACACATCGTCACCATGATTTGGTGGAATTGCCGTCTGCAGCGGAGATTACAATGTTACCAGCATTAAGAGAGGGGGACGCAGAAATTGACTACGTAGAACTGTTACATAATCATAGTTTGGTGTTACCGGGTGTTCTAGCTGCATTGCGAGTAATTGTCGTGATAATGAATGTTGCCATATTCCTGAGGTACATAAATTTTTGTCATTTCAAGGAGAAGCAATCTCCAAGCGTTGAAATGACAGTGACACATGAAGCTGCAGAGCAAGTGTGGAATAAGCATGATTTGTGTCGAGGTCGACACAAGATGGTGGCCAAGCCCAATTTCCGTTAGTGACAATGTAGTGTTTTGAGGCATTCAGCGCATTTCAGCGCATAGGTGAATGCCAGATGATCTGAGGCTTCAACACGGGATGACTGAACGAAATGTCACCTTAGATACAGCCATGTCAGCGACACTTGGGTGGAAGTGCTCGTCAGCGTTTTGTCTCGATTGTTCTGGAAGCTTTGTCCGGTTAGAACCCGAATATGGTTGCGTTGTGAAGATGGGGTTTGTGTGTTTGTGTGTAATGAGGAGTAGCTTTTGGGGTAAGTGTCTGGGGCTTCTGTAAAGTGCCAAACATTCTTTTTGGAGGAGCCAAAGTGAGAAGGACTCTGAGGACCAAGTTCCCTGCTGGAAGGGTGAGTGTTAATATAAAACAATAAATTAACATTTTGGTGGCTTATAATTTTGTTATAATTTCTTTTAGAACTTCCTTCTATGTGGTGTAATGGCGTTAATGTGAACTAAGCTGGTTGTAATACTAAAGGGAGGTGATTTCTCTCTACAGATGTTTCATGCTCATACATGCTCATGCATGCCCATGCGTAGACGCACCTACAAGTGAACATGGCCACTATGGAATGTAGCCACTTGAGTGCAGTGGGACATAAGGACATAAAATTAGAATGGAGACTGAATAGTGATTGGGGGTTAAGATGGGAATTAATCCCACACTTTATTATTATATTTTAAGTGTTTTAGGTGTTTAGGAATGTTCGGAAACTTTATATTATCATGCATATTGTTTTCATTTAACCTGTCTTATGTTAGATTTTCAGATTAAACTATTTTTATAAGCACGGTTCAATTTATGCACACTATACCCTTTCCAAAATGTATAGATCTCTCTGGCGTGGTTGTCTGTCTTCATAGGTAAGGCATATATGCCAAATGTATAACAACAACAGCGAGATAAAATCATTTCTCCCATTACAGATATCAAATAAAACCTTTTTCGTTACATGCAGAATTCCAAGTCTTTAATTACATAGGTTCACGATTGATAATGTTTTTTTAAGCAATTACAAGAAACGGAATCAGAGTTTCTATCAATATGGCATCTCATTTTGGTTGTTGCCAGTACCTCTACACACGGATCCACGTGCGTTTAAATCCACGGGTAAGCAGCTTGTATTTTTCTCTAGGGAGCACTTTCGGTGGTCACGGTCATCACGGTATTATTATGTCTGGAGGCATTTCTCGTTTCTACATTTATTTGGATACCTTGATTCTTAACATCGTAGGTAAAGAATAAATTGGTATGCAAGGAAATATGAAATAAAGCATAACAGTAAGTTTGGCAAGAGAAAATAAACATTCGTATACAGACAGATCTCTGTCTCTCTCTCTTAAGAAGGTTGATGGGCGCAAATTTCTCTTGGAAAGGCAAGATGTAACTGTAGCTCGGTCAAGATTTTTGAGAGAGATGAAGCGTCGCAAGGAGTCAGGGCAGAAATTCGTGTATCTCGACGAAACTTGGGTCAATTTTTACAAAAGATTACACTGGGCTCAAGTGAAGTCTTATATGGCGAAAAAGAATACGTTCAAACTGGCAGACCTTAAAATTTTAGTGCAAGAAGCATCGAACAATGTCACGGCGGAAAACTGGAAGAATGCAGCGAGCACGTAGAGAAAATTCAAAAAGAGGATGCCCGGCAAGATGTGGCTGTAGACAAGTTGGTTGACAGTTTTGTCATCAACATAGCTGATAGCTCTGATGACTAGTGAAAGTAAAACCAAAATTTTTCTGAATAAATTATATAATTATATATAAAAAGAGAGATTAGGCCTATGCTTTTTCAGTCAGGGAAAAACATCTCTCGAAAAACAAAACTGCACCTTGACTTTTACCTCAGTGGTGGTGTGGAAAAAAGTTTGATTGAAAAAGTAGTCTTTAAAACTTAAGATGATCGTTACTCCTCGTTATAGATAATATAACTGGGCGACAAAGAAGTTTATTTTAATTCGTATTTCACCTAAAATGAACAAGAAATATATCACCTATTTCTATAGCATTAATTAAATACTTTTAAGTATCTAATTGTGTAATAATGATAAATGTACATCTATCTACAAGTACTGACAAAATAGATAAGGTGATCATATGTAAAAAAAAAAAAGCCGTAAGATTTAGAAAAGAGAGAGCAGGGCGGAGTAGGAAGGAGATTAAAGTACTTGGAAATCAAAAGCCCCAAAAATCTTATAAGTATAGCCTCAGGGTTTGTCTCGAAGACATTTAAAGGTCTGTCACACACGTGTCAGTATCCTGTTTTCGTAAAACTGGCAACAGGGCAGATCTTTAAAAGCCTCGCCAGAGAGATCTATTCATACAATCGTGGCAAGAGTTTAGGCATAGGGGGTTTGGTAGTCCTGAGAGAGAGAGAGAGAGAGAGAGAGAGAGAGAGAGAGAGAGAGGCGGACGGCTCGACACGAGTACCAACCCTACAGGTTAGGCAACTGTAGGATTATTCTGTTACATATTTTTAAAAAGTTGTAATACAGTTTTTATTCTTTCAGTAGCTTTTAAACTGTCTATAGCAAGGTGATATCGCAGTTATCAGCTTACCCTACAGGCATTTTTCGGATCATCTTTCAGTAGCCTTTGAACTATCTATAACAAAGTGATAAAACAGTTTTTAGCTTCCCATACATGCATTTTCCGATCTTTCAGTAGCCTTTGAACTATCTTTAATAAGGTGATAATACAGTTTTAAGCTTATCATACAGACATTATTTCGATCTTTCTGTGCCATTGAATTGTCTGTAAGAAGGTGATAATTCAATTTTCAGCTTATCATACAGGCATTTTTATGATCTTTTTTCAGTATCCTTTAAGCTATCTATATCAAAGTGATAATATAGTTTTCAGCTTATTGTACAAGCATTTTTCTGATCTTCCTATGGCCTTTGAATTATCTATAACAAGGTAATAATACAGTTTTCAGCTTACCATTCAGGCAGTTTCCGATCTTTCATTTTCCTTTGAACTATCTATAACAAAGTGATAATACAGTTTCAGCCTACCATACAGGCATTTTTTCTATCTTCTTTCAGTTGCCATTTAACTGTCTATAACAAAGTGATGATACACTTAATGGCACAGGAGGACAAAGTACTGGAGATATGGAAGAACTATTTCTGTGAGCTGTTAATGGAGATGACCTAATAAATCCTATTGAAAGGAGACATATGCAGGCATCAGATTTGAGAGTGGGGGAACCAACGCTGATAGATGTAAAGAATGCAATCAATAGCCTGAATAATAATAAGGCACCGGGTTTAGATAACATACCAGCAGAGAGCTTCCTAAGAATGGCGGCAATATGTTACATTCAAAGATCTTTGAGCTTCTAATAATGATCTGGAGAACAGAAGAGAATCCAACAACATGGGAAACGGACTGTTGCCCGTTTCCCATGATGGTGGATTCTCTTCTATCCCGGTACATAAAAAGGGAGATAAGACTGGCTGCTATAAGGTATTAGCAATAATTATAAAAGATGAACTAGAACCTTACATAGAGATAATATTGGGCGAATATCCATGTGAATTCAGAAAAGGAAGCTCAACAATCGACCAGATTTTTACTATTAGACAGATACTGGAAAAACAGAGAGTATAATAGAGATATGTGGCAGGTTTTTGTAGACTTTAAACAAGCGTATGATACTATCAATGTGGAATGTTATGAAGGAATCTGGTATACCAGAAGAGCTTATAAACTTGGTAAAAGTATATTACAGGAATAGTAAGAGTTGTGTCCAGGTTGGAAGGAAAAAGACAGAATGTTTTGAAATTAAAACAGGTTTGAGACAGGGATGCCTTCTGTCTCCAATGTTATTTAATCTAATTTTAGAGAAAATAATAATATAGTTTCAGGAAGTTTTTTCAGTGTGGGGTCATCTTTGGAGATACAGATGCCAAAGTCCTTGCATTTGCAGATGATGTTTTCATTTCTTTTTTCCGTTCTTTCTGTACAGATATACAAAAATATAGAACGTTTTTCCGTTCTTTCTGTACAATATCAAAGAAACTGCTACCAGAGTGGGACTAGAGATCAGTGAAAGTAAAACCAAAATGATTTTCGATCTGTCAAGGAACAAACAACAACAAAATATAATATAGTTTTCAGACATTGAGAACGTGAGCGAATTTAAATATCTAGGAAGTGTAATAGTTAACACCTTACAGAAATGAAAGAGGTTCTGGCTAGAAGCCTACAGCATCTGAACAAAGATGCTTTTTCAGTCTACATCTTTTAAATTTTTCCGAAACATCACAAGGTCTACCAAATTAATAATTTACATCACCATTATCAGGCCAGTAGCACTTTTGGTTCTTTCTGTGAGACCTGGACAACTGAATAATAATATAGTTTTCATTTACGATATAAGTTCTTTCTTCTAATGAAGTATCTCTAACCAGACAACCGCTGTAATAACTGGCTAATAATATAGTTTCAATCGCATACATGCATTTTTCCGTTGGGCTGTAGCCTTAGAATGGAAGAACAAAGTAATAATATAGTAAAGTGTTCTTTGGAAGGATCAGTAACAAAGTAAGGCCTTCGAAGAAGACTAATATAGTTTTCAGCTTACCATACATGCAGACTTCTTTCTGTAGCCTTTCTGATGATCTGGAACAAATAATAATGTTTTCAGAGATCTTTCTGTAAGAGTAACAAAGTAATAATATAGTTTTCAGCTTGGTTCTTTCTGAGTGGAGGATCCTGAGAATAACTGGAGATGTGCAGCACCCAACAGGGGAACGTGGAGAGGTCTGGTGCAAGCAGCCATAGGTCACCTAGAGGCCTGAGAGTCACCGGAGTGAGTGAGAGTATACATGCATTTTTCCGTTCTTCTTTCTAAAGCCTTCGAACCATCTATAACAAAGTGATAATACAGTTTTTAGCTTACCATAAGGCATTTTTTCAATCTTTTTCCAGTAGCCTCTGAACCGTCTATAACAAGGTGATACTATGGTTTTCAATTTACCATACAGGCATTTTTCCAGCCTTCTCTCAGTAGCCTTTGAACTATCTATAACAAAGAGATAATACAGTTTTCAGCTTGCCATACATGCATTTTTCCGATCCTCTTTCCGTAGCCATTGAACAATCTACAACAGGGTAATAATACAGATTTCAACTTAACATACATGCAGTTTTCCGATCTTCCTTCAGTAGTGCTTGAACTATCTATAATAAGGCGATAATACAGTTTTCAGCTTTGTGTACAATCATTTTTCCAATCTTCTTTCTGTAGCCTTTGAACTATCTATAATAAGGCGATACTACAGTTTGCAGCTTTCCATACAGGCATTTTTCTGATCTTCTTTTTCTGTAGCCTATGAACTATCTAAAACGAGGTGTTAATATAGTTTTTAGATTACCATAAATGCAATTTTCCGATCCTCTTTTAGAAGCCTTTGATCTGTAAACAACGTAATAATATAGTTTTCAGCTTTTCCGTTCTTTCTGTAGCATACATTCATTTTCAGCTTACCGTTCTTTTTCTGTGGCCTTTGAACTATCTACAAGTGATAATACAGTTTTAAGCTTACCATACATGCATTTTTCCAATTTTCTTTCAGTAGCCTTTGGACTGTCATAACAATGTGACAATAAAGTTTTCAGCTTACCATACATGCATTTTTCCAATCTTCATTCTATAGCCTTTAAGCCATCTATAACAAGATGATAATACAATTTTTAGTTTACCGTACAGGCATTTTTCCAGTCATCTTTCAGTAATCTTTGAACTTCATATCTATAACAATGTGATAATACAGTTTTCAGCTTACCATACATGCATTTTTCCGTTCTTTCTGTAGCCTTCGAAGTATCTGTAACAAAGTAATAATATAGTTTTCAGCTTACCATACATGCATTTTTCCGTTCTTTCTGTAGCCTTCGAAGTATCTGTAACAAAGTAATAATATAGTTTTCAGCTTGCCATACATGCATTTTTCCGTTCTTTCTGTAGCCTTTGAACTATCTATGACAAAGTAATAATACAATTTTCAGCTTACCATACAGGCAGTTTTCTGATTTTCTTTCAGTAGCCTTTAAACTATCTATGACAAGTTGTAATACAGTTTTCATTCTTTCAGTAGCTTTTGAACTATCTATAATAACAAGGTGATAATATAGTTTTCAGCTTACCGTACTGGTATTTTTCCTATAGTCTTTCAGCAGCCTTTGAACCTTATATCTATGACAATGTGATAATACAGTTTTCATGTTATCACACAGGCATTTTTCCGATCTTCTTCCAGTAGCCTTTGAACTATCTATAACAAGGTGATTATATACTTTCAGTTTACTATACAGGCATTTTCCCCCTCAAGATCTTGAAGATAAATAACGTATAATAGATCATTATATTGTGATAGTTGTTGAACTTTCAACCAATTTAGTGTCTTTTGAAATGGTGTAAGATGATCATATTTCACTTCTGTTCCAGCTACACTCTTTATCTCAGAGTTTTGAACCAATTGTAAATCAGCCATTCAAGTTTTGTTTATTCTCCCCCATATTGTTGAATAATATAAAAACAAGACTGTTTACCGAAGTATTTACAATAAACACTCTACTTGACTTCTTTACGTATTTTCCAGAAAGAATGCAAAATTCTCATTCCTTTTTTACACATTTCTTCGATATGTAATTTGAGGTTTAAATGATTGTCAATAATGATTTCCAAACTCTTGACGTCACTGCTGTTGTTAATTTCTTTCTGCTGATTTAACCTCAGTTTTGATGTTTTCTGCAATTCGCCAAACATATGAGTGAGAACCAGTCAAAATTAATTTCGTTTTCGTTCCATTTATTTAAATTCCATTTGAAAGGAAATACTCATTACTCTGCCTAGTTTGTTGCGGCCTTTTGAGTTATGACTTCAGTATTGTCTATAATCACCAAAGTAAATATACTGGACATCATCGGCAAACTGAATTATGTTTTGGCTTGATAAAATTGCCCATTTAATCTGAAAGACTGTTCTGTATTTCAGGTAAGTATCAAATCATAATTATCGATGCTTAAGTTGCTCATTTTATCCAACATTATACCGAGAAACGCTATTAAAACTTTTGATTTTATTGAAATTTTCATTTTATCCGAATTATTATAGAGTATGGCAATAACTTGGTGTAAAGCTGTTGCAGTAGATAAATGTCTCCTGAATCCACTCTGCGTATTTGAAAGATTTTCACGACGATATTCACACAGTTGGTTTGCGACTACTTTTTCTAATATATTAAACAAAACGAACAACAGCGAGTGACGGCGGTAGTTACTTGGGTCCACAGGTCACTTTGTTTGGAAGAGGGGCAAATTGTAACTTGTTTTTCTTCATTTGGGAATAGGCCTACCCCTGTAACAATGAACGTTTTGATTTATTATTCCTGTTAAATAAAAATTAGAAATGGTAGGGAGTATTTTAAGAATCGAACAGATATGCCATCGTGGCCATATGAATTTTTTTGTTTTTAAGAGCCATGACTACAGTATATTAATCAGTTTCAACAAGTGCTAGTTGCGTTCTAAAATGAGGAATCGTTGTTAATGGCCCATATTTTTACCGTATCTCTCATTTTGAATTTCGTCAAACACTTTTTCGTATTTGACGAAACAGCAGCGAAGAACTTGAGTAATTTTTGAGCCGTGTCTGGTGGATGCTTAAAATTTGTTATCTTTTTTAGATTTCATGTTTGATAAAACTCAACATCTGAGCATTATTGAAGTTGCCGTTTTCAAATCTGCTTTGAAATAAGATCATTTACATTTTTTAGGAGTAACTTCGCTTTCTTTTGATCTGATTGGTAGCGTTCCTCGACATAGTTATTAAAATTTGAATGTCTTAATGTCATACAGTATTTAATTTCATCGTTTATCCATGGAAGTGGAGGACGGGCAGTAAATGACCTTACCTGGGTTACAACGGGAGCGCATCAATTGAATTTGAAGATCGGAATCTTTTTCTATCTTTCTTTGTGGCCTTGCATTTTTAATTTTGGTAAGCAGTGACTCATGGTCAGAAAAATGGCATGGAAGAACTTCTGACAAAGGAATCTTTCTCTGGATCATTCGTAACAGTCAGATGTAGCAGTGTTTTGCTAGTAGGGGTTTTACGATTGGGCTTGATTATAATTTGTTGCAGCTTTTATATTTCAATTTAAGCTTTTAAGGAAAATAAAAAATTCCCACATTTTGTATTGAAGTCTTTATTATCGAAATAAGGGTAACAATTGTACAAAATACTGATTTATAATAAAATTATAGTCTATCCTTTATGAGGAAGATACATAAGATCAACAACTGTCAAATATTGAAATGAAAATGTCTATGCCTTCAATATTTTTTCTAAATATTCCTGATGAAAATTCAGTATTTTACAAACAAATAGCTGAAGGTTCCTCATATTTCTCATTTCTTGTGGTATATATTACTACATAGTTTGTATAGTCTTTTTCACACTTGATGCATTGCAGTCTTGTGTTTTTCTGACAAACGCAACATCTACCCTGTGTAGTAGATTCTAGAATATGGTTAACATTATCATATGTGATGGCCTCTGCAGTTGGTGCTGAAGGACCTCCTTTCCCCTTTCTTCCTGTTTGGATTTTGATTAGTGTCCGAGCTGCTTCCCTCCTAAAATCCTTATGCTGAACCTTTGTGGTAGGATTTTCATACCTATAGAATTTAAAAGTTGCAACAACAGACAAATTGAAGATATGTGAAAATATATTCCACCACCACTTTTTGAATGCAACTTAGGTCTGTAAGATGTAAGCATTCTGTCACAGACATCAACCCCACCCATTCCTTTGTTTTACATACTGATGAGATATGGCCGACTAACGTATGCTTTTTCAACTTTTTTTTTACATTTCTTTCGCCTTTCTGTAATGGGTAACACCATAATAGTTATTTGCAACAGTGACGATATTGTTGTCGTTCCATCTTGTATATAATATTGTTCCATCTGATCTATAATCAAAGGCACCCCTTTCTTTTTTTTCCCCACGAACTGTCCCACGTGCAAGAATATTTTGATGCGCTAATTCACTCAGTAGATCATAACTAGTGAACAAATTATAAAAAAAATACAACATGTTTATCTTCATTAGCCACTTGTTGCAACATATTCATAACAACATGGGTTCCAAGAGGCAAGGCTCTCTTTTCTTCTTTGCCACAGCATATCTCAAAATTATAAGGATACTCATCTGCACTGCACTACACAGCATCCACATTTTATAGCCAAACCTCACAGGCTTGTTTTTCAGAAACTGTTTTGCACTGTGATGGCCATGGTAGGGAATCATAGATTCATCTATACTAAGATATTCATGAAAAGGCTGTTAATCAGCTCAGTGGTCTGGTAAAACTAAGGTATACTTAACTTAACCATTATCCTGGCACCTCTTTTTGAGCATTTCGAGTAAAGGTTAAACTTTTACAACCTTGGACTGATCTAAGTTACTGTTATCAGCAACATGAAAATATCTTTTGATTGACCGAAACCTGTCTCTACTCATCGTTTTGGGAAATATTGGAATTTCAAGGCCTTCACTTGTTGACCAGTAATCATTTTCAGATGGTACACTGTGATATCCACTGATAAGTAACAGCCCCAAGAACTTCCTTATTTCATCCTCATCTACATGGAAGTTTGTAGTTTTTATCCCTTACAGCATATAAATTTGTCTGTTCTGTTATATGCTCAACCATTTCATCAGTAAAGAATAACTGGAAAATGTCAACAATATCCTTACCAGCATGTTCTCCAGCAGTTGGTGGTGTAGGTAATGAGCTCCTAAAAATATTTCCTCCATTTTCTGTCTCTACATGGCTTATCAGCATACTGCTCCTCTTCATTATCACCATTTTCATTTTCTATATGCAACTCAGTTTCTCCACTAACTTCCTCTGGCATATAGTCCTTTTCAAGAATATCATCATCATTTTCTTCATCACTGTCGATATCTTGATCACCACCTGATGGAGGCAAAATAACAATGCTGATGTCATCGATTTTGGAATTTGATGCAGCTTCTTGAGCATCACAAAGAAATTTATAATGAGCCACAGAGGATTTTGAGCTGAAAAGAAGAATTTATACATTGGGATTTGTGTTCTCTCACTTTGAATTACTGTAAAATCATAAATACAGGCTCAGTGAGAGCCAAGAGATTATCCCATTGGTTATTTACTCAAAAGAAGTCTGTATACATACATATATATGTACATACATTATATATGTATAATATATATATATATATATATATATATATATATATATATATATATATATATATATATATATATATATATATATACATACAGTATATATGTATAAAATCATCTGATGCATACCTATAGGAATGAGAGGGGTCCATCTTTGTAGGTGTGCCACACTTGCTGTTCAGCACTCAGGTGGGAACAGATGAGCTGAAAACGTGCATGTACAGTCTACACAGCATAGAAGTACAAGTATCAACAAGTAATGTCCGTAGAGGGATAAAAACGACAGTGTTGTATGGGAACGTTGAAAAAAATTTCATGATGCACTGATTTCGTAATACAAATATATAGCTATTTTATGTGAATGCAATAAAATAATCACATATGCACAAATTAAACTGGACATTGAAAAAAGATTATGATGTTTTAATACAAAAAAACAATAATCTAAAAAATTAACCAATGCAACTCATTTTCCCCAGTTTCCTCTTCAACAAATCTATAAAGGAACCTATCACTGAAGCTATATAACACCCTCCTTACTACCTATAGACATAGAGGAGACTATATTAAGGATAAAATACTAAATTCTCTTTATCAGTAGCTCATTAGACCAATTTTTATGTGTTCCCAAAACGGGAACATTGGCATGTAAAGGGTTAACCTCAAATATGTCAACGTTCCCATTTTGGGAACACAATAGATTTGAATGAAAACTTAATTCTGCAACAAAATATGACACATTCCGTCCATAAGTACATGAAAACCAGCTTAACTCTTGAAAATAGTGTTCTTAAAATGCTATTAACACACCTAACTTGGTTTGTTTGTTCAGAGTCATTAAAACGACCTACTAGAAGGGAAGTTTTATTCCGAAGGACTACTGACTGCAGTTTATCTGAGATGTAATCAAAGATGAGAATAATGCGTGGGGCTGCTGTCCCTTACACATCTTACAGCAAATGAAGGCAGTTGCCTCTCTCGCACTTGTATCCAAATGTCCTCAGATCCAGCACAGTATTATCAAATTTCAGCTTTCCAAGTTCCGCGCCCCGTTCTACTGTCACGCCTAAAATCGTTACATCCTTCAACGTCAACATATCTGTCTGGCGTAGCCTACTAGGTTCTAACCAAGGTTCTGATACACAGAATATCAAATTGTTTACTGTATACCACTCATTTTATTTCATCTCAACAGACAAACAATGCTCTAGCAGTCACATGATATATAATTAGCTTATCCTTTGTGAAGACAGCGGCAGTACCTTCCTTGCCTATATCCTAATATACTGTACATAGTGTCGACAAAATCTTCCTGCAGGGATTTTGCCCACAAAGCCTTCCATCTAGTCAGGTTTAGAGATCAGTAGGAATAGGAGACGGGAGTGATGACTTACGTGATGGTTCTGATTCGAAGTGATACTTCTATTTCCTTTATTACATGACTTTTGAGGAATACGCTGTATGTTGCACGTTCAATAAATTAGAGTTATGAAACTAAGAAATATGAACTTGAGATTCCTAAAGAGGACGCTCCCTGGTGAAGCCAAGCGACGCGCCGTTCGCTCTCTCATCTTCTAGACTGCGTAGGTCAGACGTGTCCTTGTGTGTGTGTCATAGATCGGCCATGATGCCGTAGGTAATTATAGTGTTTTTGATCCAATTTAATCGATACCCATCTTAGCCTTGGTAGCCTATTGATTTGCAACCTGTAACGAAATAACACAACGTTAGTGAACCCGATGAGTGAAACGTAGGCTCGATTGAATTGCGATGTCAGTGATTTTGTAGGAACTTTTCGTAACTTTTGCGCATTAACTTCAGCACCCAGGTGTTCCAGAATTCGTCTTTTGTTCTTTGTTCAGTTCGTATGCTAGCAAACTTAACGTAAGTTATCGGTAGCCGAAGTCTACGTTACTTCATTATGAAACGAAAGTGCTAAATGTCTCAATGTATATCCTTCACTTACGTTTATGCATTCGCATATCTTACTTGATGACTTCGTCGCCAATAAATTTCTTTGTAAACCCAGCTATAGTTTGAATTAGCGTAAAGTTATTGTAAATTTGCCTATATTTTTTCACAATAACGTAATATTAATATTACAAAGTTATGGTATGTTTTTTGTACTAAAGATTATTTTTTAGGTAAAAGTGGGAAATCGACTCGTGTTTAGTCGATAGGCTGGTTCGAAGCAATTGCCCATTGACTGAGTATCCCTGCTCAGAACAACGGGCGAGAATCAGTGAAAGGTGAGCTATTGTCGAGGCGAAATTCGCGACACGTTGCTAGTAGCTTACATAATTTACTTTTATGTCCGATATTTTTAGTTATAAAAACCTTCAACTGATGGTCGATACGACATCTTCGCTGCTGGCAATTCTTCTGTCCAAAACTGTAGCTACCTGTTTGCAACCCAAGAAAACTTTGTTCAAATGAACGATTTGCGTGGTAAGTCCGATAGTTTACACTTCGTGAACAGTCCTTAAAGTTTACATGGCGTCTGTGATAGTTGTAGTTCAGTCTGTTTGTTTTCAGTTTGAGTACTTTTTTTCTTTTAAATGTTTATTTTCCAAAAATAAGCTTTACATTGGTTGTTTACAAATATTTACATTTATGGTGAAAAATGATTTACAATAATTTTGAAATATTTACAAATTTATGTATTAATCCGTGAAATATTGTTGGTATTATTTTACAATAGTTCCAACTCATTCTATAATAATTATAGTATTATAGATGCATTTTGCATAAGAAATAATTAAACTTTGTCTCTGAACACTTTTTGGGGAAATTCACCATATTCGAGATATGAATGTTTATATAATCCCATCCTCGAAAAATTTCTAAATGTTTTGTTCACTTTAACAAGGACACAGTTTATGCTCTGATGCGAATTTGTTTTTGTTTAGAACTGCATTGTGGTTCTGATGCGAATTTTTCCCCCTTAAAACTGCATTGTGGGTAGTTATTAGTTGTCTAGGAGTCACGTGACCTGGTGAAAATCTTACAGGTGTCAGACATTTTCACTTGTCATTTGGTTGAAGTCTGGCATAGAGTGAGGTTATGTCCAGTCAGTGTTCATCTTGTAACTTTGATTATTTCCGCTTAATTCACGATTTCTTTGAAAATGAAACACGATGCACTGATTTTTAAAGACAACATGGAGTGTTACCTGCAGCAGTACAGTTCAGTTTTACACCAATTTTTACTTGAAGTTGCTGAATTATGTCCACCTTTAAGTGACACTCAGCCACCATCACCACCTAGGGAATCATTTTCTGATGACGACGACGATGACACTGTAGATGAGCCACAACCATCTTGTTCTGGATATAACCCATCAAAACGTTTGTGTCCGTCCAAAAAAGGTAAATTTATAATTGTTTTTAAGATAATATTGTAACATGATTTACCTTCTGTAACCCCTGTGGCTGGCGCACGCAGCGCAACATCGCCTCTTGCCAGTAAATACATGCCTGCCAAGAATCCTTATAAATGCGGATAAGGCGCGAAGCGCTGTTCCGCCACCCCCTTGCGGTTAAGGGACGTTAGGCTACATTGCACTAGCCTACGTTGCCTGACTATGGCTTGCTAGGTATGCTATGATTTACCTCATTTCATTCATTAATTCAAATGCTGTTTTGTGTCGATGGTGATTTACCCCACCCAAAACCCCCCATTCTCAAAGGGTCCCTAACCTTGTTGGATGTAGTAGGGGTGTATAGGGTAGTAACTCAAAAACAACTCATTTCCCCAGTGTATTACTATCATAACCATTCAGAACACATTAAAACACACATGAAAATACATAATTACTTTAGAAAAATGGAGTTGGAACTGTTGTAAAAATTTACCATATTGTTTAAAGGAATCTCCTAATTGAAAATTTAAAATCGATCTGGATCTCTCCATTCTTTCCTGAATCATAGTCGTCAAGCTTGGGTCGTTTAATAGTTTCTAATTCTTATAACCTTGCCACAGTCAAATAATAAGGTCACTTATTAATACTACTGCAGTGTTGCTGTCTTTTCTAGAAATGGGCTCAAAATCAAACTTTATCAGCTTTAGCAAAACAACAGAATTAATCCCACAAACTTACAATAGTTTTGCTGAAACCAATCTAACAAGTTTTTCCCTGAAGGACAAAATTAAAAAACATGCATCATATTTTCAATGTTTCCACATTCAACAGAATATTGGTCTCTTGATATTTTCATAACATGCAATATCTCTTTTTAGGAATACTTCATGCAAATATTTGTGCAATATATATGTCTATCATAAGGGTCAATGAATCTATTATTTACATTCTTCCATATCTCAGTCCATTTGTAAGTAGGATCGTTCATTTCTGCATTTGATTTAAAGCTGTCATTTTCCATAAGGATCATATATATGTGTTTGGTTTTTATATCTGGGAATGACTGCACCTTCATTAACTTTCTAACTATGCCTGAACCTTTGTGTGCTAAACATTTTAAGAAAGTTTTAACAAAAATTGCTTGGGATTTTGTATACGCATTGATAATGCCAATTCCTCCTCTTAACTTTGGAAGGTACAGAGTTTTTCTATTGATAGGCTGGTAGTTCCCATTCCAAAGATATTTAAACATACATTTCTCAATATTTTGACCAATTTCTTTTGTCACAGGAAAGGAATAAGCTATATACCAGACTTTCGATAGGACTTTTGACTTTAGTAAAATTGCCTTCTGAAATAAAGTCAATTTCCTTAAACCTAGCAGACTAACTGACTTTACAAATTTATTATAAGTTAAATCCCAGTTAATCTTCAAAGTGTCACAATAGCTATTACAATATGTTACTCTTAGAATTCTGCAAAACACTATTTTTACTTTCAATTCACCTACTGGCCATGACAACCTACCTTTCCATTTCCCAGTTCCAAAAATACTTGTTTTTTCCATATTCAGTTTTGCTCCTGTGGCGAACTCAAACATTCTTATCAAATCAAAATACTTTGTTTTTCCCTCGTCACAAGAAGTTATAACAGATGAATCAGCAGCAAAACCACTAATTGGTACTTCAAGATCGTTGGGAAATTTAGGAGTATACGCAGTACATTATCTGTCAATAACGTATACAATGGTTCTTGGGCTATTATAAATGACATCATTGAAAGAGGACACCTTGCCTCACTGATTTTTCGATTGCAAGTTTCCAGACATATTTCCATTAATACACAAACAGTAATTTAATCCAACCTATGAATTTTTCTTCGAAACCAAGTTTTTCCATTACTCTACACAAATTGTAGGTCTACTCTGTCAAAGGTTTTCTCCCAATCTAATGTTATTATGGCGGCTTGCAGGTTCTCTTCATTTGAGTAATAAATGGTGTCTCTAATCATCGTATTACAAAGATTAATAGACCTTCCTGGCACACTACAAAACTGTTCCTTTGAGATAATTTTTTACACTACTAGTTTTAGTGTGTTAGCAATCAGTTTTGCAATAATCTTGTAGTCGACGTTCAGCATGGTAATGGGTCTCCAATTAGATAAATACTGTAAATCACCGTCTTTTGGAATTAACGTCACCAGTCCATTATTAACTTTAATAATTGACATCAAGTTGTTTTCCAAAATAAACTATCACTTCAGTGAAATCCCTATTAATAATTGGCCACATTTGTTTATAGAACTCCACAGAAAGCCCACCTAGGCTTGGAGTTTTTCCCATTTCTCATTTCTGTGATTATTTTTCTAATTTCCTTTTCAGAAGTCTCAGAAATAAGACCCTCGTTATCTTCTTTTTCAATTTCGTTCCAGATAAATTTTAATATTTTCTCTTGTTCTTTTTCACTACATCTTTCTGTTTTGAATAACTTTTCATATTAATCTTTAGCATAATGTAATATTGCCATAACATTACTTAACTTATTCCCATTTTCCGTCACAGTGTTGCTCATAACTGGTTTGCTACTCTTTTCTCTCTTTAGTAAATATGGAGAAACTTTCTCTCTTTGTACTTTACCCTCTATTTTCGCCCTAATTCTAATTCCTTCACACATTTCGTCTTCAGTTTATCCTTGTTTTTAATGTATTGATTTCTTCGAACTTTTCACCTGACACATAGTCAAAACCCATTAATTCCCTAAGCCGGGCTACTGATTATAAATGATTTTTTTTTTTAAAGAACTTCATCAGTTCCCCTTTTGCAAAAATCCACCATCCAACTGCGTTTCTGTAGCTACATTTTTCCTTTTCAGTCTTTTCAAGTAGTTATCAAAATTACTTATCACTATATCCTGACTAAGGGTGGAAGCGTCCAGCTTCCAGTATCCCCTACCAATCATGTCTTCTTTATTGATTTTAAAAGAGCACTTAACCATACAGTGGTCAGACCAGCTCATCGGAATATTTCGAACATCTGAGAAGTTTTGAAATAGCCCTTTTACATATGACCCGTCAATTCTCGAACCATAGTTGTCTTTAACATGAGTGTATTGTATTGTACCATATGATTAGTAGCAAACCAAACACCTCTTAACCCTAAACTGTTTGTTAGGTTATAAAATGCCTTGGAACCTAGGTTGCTGCCAGGGTTAGATACATCTCGCTTACTTGTTACAGAATTCCAGTCGCCTCCAAGGATTAGGTTTTGGGTGTTATTTCGGAAAAAGTTTAACAGATCTTCATAATAAAGCTTTTCCCTCTCTGCCTTTTTTGTTGATCCCGATAGAAAATAGATTTTGACAATATAAATTTCATAATCATAAAATTTACATTTAATACTGATTATTCGACCATATACATCTGGTTCCTCCTTCAGTACTTCCACAACTGAAGATTTATTAACGAGAATTACAGTTCCACCTTTAAGTTTATTTGTGTAGTTAAAATAAATGCTACAACGCTCTTTGATCAGATCAAGATTTTCATCGTTTTTAATGTTATGTTCTTGTATTAACAAAATATCTATTTTATAATTTAACATCAAGTTAATTAGCTTCATTTGCTTTTTCGTTTCATTTAAACCGTTTACATTGAGAGCAGCTGTAATTAGGAATGTGGAAATATTTTTGCCTTTTTAATGGCACCTTTTTCACTAGTCAGGATTCCGTCAAGATCCAAGACAGTGTCGACATGTTGTGAATGACTTACTTTTACATCATCCTTTTTCAAGGTTAATTTTAGGTCACTTTGTTCATTTTGTTTAGCTTTCTCAATACCATCGTTCCTAAAACGGTCGTCATCAACTTCTGTATCCGTCTGCATCATTTCAGGACCCACTCAGACAGGTCAGACGGACAGAGACCCGATTTACGCTCCCTCTGCGCAGTGATCCACAACTCACCTGTCTGCGCCCTCTCTCTCTTCTAACTGCTCCCTCTCCCTCTCTCGATATTGGTTTGGATATCCTAGATTAACTGACAGCATATTTATCATGTTTATAGTATATTTCTGAAAGGGGAATAAATATATAACTATTAGCCTACTTTACTGTAAAGTTTATTTACACAGTTTATATATAAATGTTGTAGGTACACAAGTTAACACAGTTATGTTTGTTTGTTCTGCATATCATTACCTTATCACTTTCGTATGTTTTTTACTTTCACTTCTGCAAGTCTTGTCTTTTTTCTTATTTATCCTAATATTATTATTTAACTTCCCTATTTTAAAGAACAATGATATTTTGGCAAAGAAGGCTATGACATCATTTGGTAAATCAACTCCGCACATTCAATTTCAGATACAATATTTTTAATGAATTCTTTTCCCACCTGCAGAATGACTCCATGCACAGTTTGAAATGCTTCCCTCATTGTAGTTAATTGAGAATAAAATGACTCTGAGGGAGCGTACAGTTCACCTCTGTTTATTTCATCTGTCCACCTCTTGTCCTTGGCCACACATTCACACACACACACACACACACATCCTTACACTACGTAGACAGATAGATAAATAGATATAGACCGATAGATAGATCGTTATTTGACCTGAGATTTGTGCATGGACAAATGTACAGTAGAATGCACTAAAATTTAAATTTAATAATCAAAACTGCATAAATGAAAGTCCTTCAACAATGGTTCAACAAAAAAAGTCGAAGCAATGACACATTTGCATAAATACACAGTTCCAACAGTTCAACAAAACATACAAAATTTGCTCTACATTGCTACAAATACAGAACAATTCCTCAAACACAACACCTCCCTCCAAAAAACTGTAACAACACCATAAAACACACACACACACACACACACCAATACATAATACTGCTTTATAGTTTAATTACCTTGAGGCATAAGGAGAGATGGAATTGCATCATCCTTTAATGTTCGTTGTCGCTTAGGAGTATCGATTCCAAGGAGTCTGGATTTCATGTCATCTTTGTAATCAGTGTCAGCAGAATGCACAGAGCATACCACTGCATTATCAGCGTTTATGCTATCAGTGCGACAACAGCAATGAATCCATCGTAGTCTAAGTATCGTATGTCTGATCCTGATGTTTTTGTTCTTGTATTATAGCACCCGTATACTGAGCAGTTGTTTGGCATATCTGCAGCACTGAAGTATGTCTAGTGGAAAATGATCACGATGAAAAGGTGTACATACGAGGATGGCTTGGGTGAGACTGGTGCACAGGACTGCATGTAAAGGTGCAGCTGACGTCATCACTCACTCCCTCCTCGAGCTCTACCTGCGCGCCGTCTGACCTGTCTGAGTGGGTCCTGGTCAAACTGTGTGTCCCGTATCACCGCATTTTTCGTCAGCTTTGAGTCCTGGATTCCAGATACCCTCGTCCGTTTTTTCCCTCTTGTCGTACACCTATCCGTCTCTTTTTGAAGACGTTCCAATGTATCATCCTCTGAGATGCAATGAACCTCCACTTCAGTCACTTCGGTTACTACTGTGTTTTCGTCATCAGAATTTTTGGATCGTTCTTCATTCTCATATTCAGTAACTTCAACTTGAGACATTTCATCAAAGTTATCTTCGCGTATTTCAACATCAGTTATGCAGCTGTTTTCTTCTGTAGTTTCGCCAATATCCTGACTTTTATTAGCACGTGTAATTTTGGCCATCGGAGTCTTTTTCTTGAGACTTTCCCTGATCCTTTGGATCTTCTTCCGCAGTATCATTATTCTCCTCTCTATCTTTGCTGACTTCCCCTGATTTGTCACTCGTCTTGGTGTGGTCTCTGCTGTGCTATTCAGCTTGGGAAAATCACTTTCTGAGAATAGGGCAGCTTCTGCTGTCAAGGATATGGGGCAATCCTTTATTATATGTCCAATTTACCCTCACTTGAGACAAGTTTATTAGTCGTGGATGGTATGTTTTCCTTAATTATCATGCGCGCTGTCCTAACACCACTCAACAAACCTTTCTAATATCAACTTTGCCATATTTGCTTAAAAACTGGGTTAAAAGTTCGTCATCAAGCTCAAATGGAGCATTTCTAATTGAAGGCCTTAAGCCTTGTGCCGATAAATTTGTAGCGATTAAAGCATTTCCACGGCCTAATCATGCAAAGGATGTAGCCAGTTTCCTTGGACTCACGGGATATTACCGTAAATTTATAAAAAAAATTTGGCCAGATAGCGAGGCCGTTACATGCATTAAGGCAGCGACCTGATTTCCAGTGGGGTGAGAAAGTGGAAGATGCCTTTCAGAAATTAAAAGATGCCCTCACGAGCGACTAACTTATGGCTTATCCAAGGTTTGATCGGCAATTTATAGTAACAACAGATGAGAGTGATATCGTGACTGAGGGAGTAATCTCTCAGATTGACGATGAAGGTAGTGAGAGACTAGTTTGTTTTGCATCATGAGCACTAAAAGTGGCAGTGAAAAATTATGGTACCCTCAATCAAGAGGTTTTTGCAGTTCTATGGATACTGGAGAGACATCGATATTTTCTGTTGGGGATCAAGTAAAGATTTTCACTGATCACTGCCCATTAACATATTTGTTTAAGATGAGCGAGTTAACAAATCACCAAGCTCGTTAGATTGAGAGAATTTTAGAGTTTGACATCATAAAAAAAAAATTAACGGGTAGCAGCTGCTCTCTCCAGAAATGTCATAGGAGCTGTAACAACGCATGCTGCAAAGTGCGTGGAAGAATGATGAAAGAAATCTCGTAGCATTGGTGGCACAGGCGATGCCAGAGATTGTGCCCGCAACGCTATGAATAACAATAACAATAACCACCAATCAGCTGCGAGCACGAGGCATAGAAAACGGGAACTTCGTGGGAGCTCGGAGACGAGATGTAGCGAGAGATTCAAAAGTTGTTCGAATGCAAGTGGGATTCCTGCCGGAGAATCTCAGGGTACATGTCTGGTGGATGAAAACGTGGTTGATTTTTGTAGTTGTGTTGTGCGAGATCTGGTTGAAGGTCAGAGGTCTGAAGCCTGGATTGTTCAAATCAAGGCTTGTGTGAGGAGTACGAGCAGCGAGTTCCTGGGTTAGGTGCATTTGCGGAAAGACATGTTCTTCATCGAAGACAACGTCTTGTTTTGTAGATATGAGAAGAGGCCCAGAGATATGAGGGCCCGAGTCGTTCTTCTTCACTCTTTGGTTGAAAGAGCCATCCATATGATTCATGTAAGTCCCTATGCCAGTCACTTGGGCATGGAAAGATCCCTTAGAAGAGCACACGAGCATTTCTTTTGGGTAGGGATGCGTAAGGATGTCATTAGGTATGTAAGTCAATGTCATACATGCAACACGATGAAGAGTCATAAACATGTCATCCCTAAGGCTCAATTCTGGCCAGTTGTGCCTGTTAAGTTTGATCGTGTGCACATGGATGTGGTGGGTCCACTCCCTTCTGTGCAAGGGCAGTACAAGTATATTTGTGTGTTTGTGGATGCGTTCACGCACTTCACATGCACGTGTGCGATGGTGGATAAAATGGCAAGTGTGGTTGCAGAAGCTCTGCGCTCCTTAATGTGCTGGTTCAGGTGTCCTAGAATGCCTGTTAGTGACAATGGACGTGAGTTTGTGAACCAGGTGATATGTGAGTTTATGACCCTCATGAAAATGGGTCATGACACGATTATGTCCTATCAGCCTTCAGCCAATGGGCCAGTTGAGTCCCATAATCTTGAAGTGATAAATATTCTAAAATATCTAGGGGAGGACAACCTGAACCAATGGCCGTCTCTGTTGCTGACGACTGAGCTGGCGATCAACACAGCCTATAACAGCTCAATAACAGCTCAATTTCCTAATGTTTGGGCAAGATGTCAGACTACCCTACTCGGTGGTCCTGGACCCTCAACAAATGCCGCTCTATGGCGTAGAGCAATACCAGGTGCTGTTTTGCAACTTGACCAAAAGAGTCTTTCAGACCACCCAAAGACTATTGTTGAGGGCCAGTGAAAAGTACCAGACAAAGTACGACGTTTCAGCATGCACACATCTCTGATACAAATAGATAGAATTTATCTAAAGAGACTGCAACTGCCGAAGCACAAACTCGAACCTGCCTATTCGGGCCTGTATCGTGTGAGAGAAGTTAAGCACAATACTGTGATTTTTCAACACATCCTCTCTGGGACCCAAAGTGAGCAACACCTTGCACATATGCATGCCATACTTGAAGACAGTCTGGTATTCTATACTAAAAAACCAGTGCCACCCTACCCGGGACTAACTGGGTATCTGGGAGAAGACAGTGAAAAGGAAGCATGTGCGTTTGTAGGTGCCATGCTGAGAGTGCAAGAGCTTGTGCATGAGTACAGGTTATAAGTGAATGTACCTTGAAAGGGAGACAGATTTGTAGGTATCCAAACCCCATCCATGGTGTTTTATTTTGTTTTTATGTCATTATGTATGATGGATCGAACTACAAAATTTGTCATATTATTTCAGGTATAATAAATGATGTGCAGTACTAAATTATTATCCTTAATTGTTGTAAATTATACCCTGTCCCAAAGGTGTTATGATTTCACGAAATTGGTTTTGTTGTAAAAATTTCAATGGTCTTATGTCGTTGCTGATATGTTACAGATTTTGATTGTTGGTGACTGTTTTCTGAGTTACGTAAATGGTTTCAAAATTTTTTTAGTATTCTGTGTGTGCAATGTCCAGATTTTGCATTGGGGTTATGATTGCTAAGGGAAGTGTTGAGATATTGTATCAATTTCTTTTGTTGTTTTTCATTATTTCATGAAGTAAAAAAAAAAAAAAGTGAAGTGTGGATTTGTCGTTGAAAACTTTTATTTGCTTTGGTACTGATCTGCTGTTTATTTCTGTGATGTTTAATTTCCTCTAAAAATTTTTGCAATTTTTTGGTTTTGATAAAGATTGGATTTGAACCTAAACTCTGCTGTATGGAATATTGTGAGGGGTGAAATTCATTCACTTGTAAGATTTTGGCTTGCAATGCACCAGCTGGCCCTATAAGGCTCATGTTGGGATAATGCAAAGACTACAGGTTTGCAGGACTCAAAGGACTTAGGGAGGGAGTGATAACCCATTCCAGAGGGGTTAGCAGGGCTCCCTGAAGTCCTTAGATCACATGAACAGATCATGGATGGGGAACAAAGAGGCGCTGTGTACTATAACGGTCGTGTATGGTGCCTAAGGTAACAACCCCCATTACACCCCAAAGTCATTGGACGCTGGCGTCGGTACATTTGGATGTAGATTGGTTCCTTAGGCCTAGTAGAAGGAATTGTCCAACGACCTCTTACGAGCCTTCTCCGTCGGGTTGCTTTTAATTAGTAGTATCTCAGAAAATGGGCTCATTGTAAGATTCATTAGAATGTACCTCTTTGTTATTAACTAATGCGCAGTGTATTATTTATGCATGTGACACAGTAGCAGACGAGCCGGTAAGTGGACTCAGCAGGGGTCATATATATATATATATATATATATATATATATATATATATATATATATATATATATATATATATATATATATATATATATATATATATATATATATATATATATATATATATATATATATATATATATATATGCATGTATATATACAATAGTAGTTAGCTAGCTGCTGTCTTTGAAAGCTATATCTTTTGCACTGTTGGACTTTCTTGTAAGTAGGAACAAAGCTTTCTTATGGTAAAGATAATTTCTTGAACTCACTTTAAAATGAGCTCAGATCTCAGCTATCTTAAAGCAATGTAAATTATCTGTGTTGAAATAAACCGTGTTCCCCCTTTCTACATTTATTAATGTCTTAAAATTTCCAATTCTTTCCACCTTACCCTCAGGTAGCTGTAACCGTGTCTTTATCTTAAATGGGCACACTTTAATTTCACCTAGTCCACAAACTGGGATTAAGGATTTTCACTTAGTCTTTGTTTTAGAGGGGCACAGTAATTTCAGTGAGTCCTCAAATGGACTTAGGATTTTTCACTTAGTCACTTCACAAAATCCTAACACTCTTTGCCCTCAATGCCCTGTTTTGCTGTTCTTCCTCGCACACCTCTGCTTATAAGCGATTGTCTGTGTGTGTCTCCTGTGACGTCACTGGTTAAGGTGTTGCTTAACTTATGCACTTTTTCCTCTTGTTTCGCTCTATGGGTTCCTTCCCATTAATATTCGCATTCACTGTCTCTACTTTTAGTTTGATGAATCGTTACTGAGTTAATGGCTTCTACAGTCTGGTTAGTGACATAGAAGCGACTATGTCTCTTCACGTGGGGGACAACGGCTCCTTCATATGTCTTGGAGCAATTGGCTGCTCGATTCTCCCATTAACCTTCTTGACCACTGATGGATTTGCTAAAAAGTGCTCGATACGCAAGCACTATTACGAGTGGTGCCTTTTCGTCTACATAAACACCTGCAGATTAGAAAAAATTATTCTCTGTTTTATCTGTTATTCGCTGTTATTCTCTTTGTGCCTTCTTGTATTTGTTAAGGCATAGTCGTATACGATTGCAGTCTCGGCTACACACACACACACACACACACACACACACACATATATATAATATATATATATATATATATATATATATATATATATATATATATATATATATATATATATTATTATTAAGAATATTCCCTCCTACGCCACCTTTTCCTGAAATAATTTAAAGTAAAAGGACTAAGTACTTAAATAAGACACATTTAGTATGATTCACTGTAAGAAATTTGCCGCTAAAACCTCTCACCACTGGCTTTTTGGGGGATAATCCCCTTTAAATCCCTTTCTTGTCCAAAGTTCTGTCAGAAATCCCCTAGTTCTAGATACAGACCTGGCCAGAACTAATCGTCATCCAAGGCAGGCCAGCTGGTGGGCTGATCGCATGTGTCCCGCCATTTTGAATTTGAAACCATGCTGCCTTCAGTTCCCATGTGGGCAGAGTGATCACAACGCCATCTAGGAAGCTAAAGCTGTAAGTTCCGAAGCTATAAAAGGCCCTGGACAGAGAAGCTAACTCTCAGAGGAAAAAGAACCGTTCCTTGCTCCATTCCCTGCCTATGCAGGACACATGGTGGGCAGTATCCAAAGTAACATATGATGTGAATTAATTCGTTTGCCCTCCCCATCGCTGTCCCTTATATGAAGAGAACTTCAGCTCCTAAGGAAAGGTAAAGTACCAGGATTTAAGGTTTTTCGTCAGCCTCGTTTGCTATTTTCCTCCCACTGTGTTCCTTTCGTTTCATAATGCGATATAATTACAGTGAGATGTGTGTATTGCTTTATATTTTGTGCTGTTTAATTTGCAAAGCATTTACAAGAAGAGTAGCATAATCGTTTACTGTTAGTCATGGGAATCGAGTCCAGTCTAGGCATCTTCTATGCAATTCCCGATTCCTTCATTATAGTGTTAGTCCCAGTTAAGTAACTGTAAGTGTTTGATTGCGGAATAGGACTACCCATCTGTAGTATTGTGTCACTTCATGTGCGTAGTGGCCCTCGCGGCTTTGTTATCAACAACTTTGAAGCGGGAACACAATATGCCCCCTCCAGGAAATTCCTGTCATTTGCTTTCGCTTCATTACCCCAGAATTACGCTATCATTCTTTTGATGTGTTTTCTTTTGTAAATATAATGAATTAAGTTAAACCCCAGAGTTTATCTAATCACTTCCCCTTGAAGTAGCCTTTCAGGCATTTGTTGTTGTTTGTAATTTTAGCTGTCCCAAAGGCCAGAGTCCAGATTTTTGTGGTAATTAAGGTAAGTTATGTATCATTCTAGTATACCCATTGATATAGCAAGACCCCAGCTTTAAAATTATAACAATATATATATAATGGAATCGAGTTTATAACTGAATAAACTAAATATCTTAATATCTGCATGAGGGCATATAGAAAATCTTTGATAAAGACAGAGAGAGCAAAACAGAAAAGGGGCGATAACGAAACTAAGTGATCCCAGATGCCGAGTTTAAATGTTCGTTGCCTTTGAATCAATGTGTTTACCTAATACAGCACTGGGCAGAAAGATGGGCTAATTTAGATCTTGACCTCGCCCAGTGATCTCTTGCACACCATAACATTAACTCAATAACTACTGTTGAACGAATTGTATAGATAAATAGAAAACAATAATGGAAAAGGGAAGCCCATCTGGATGAAACCTGGGAAAATTATACCAGATTTAGGCATCGAATGTATACCCATATATACGAAGACTCTGGAAAGAGAGTCAGTTAGAAAAGGGCATCAGGGCAGGGAGTGTGTGAGATGTGTGGAGAGGTTATAGTGAAAGCTCGAAGTGACTTGTGAACTTATGTATAATTTCTGAATGCCCATAGTCAAAGTGAAATTCTAAGTCCAAGAATTTTACAGTGTGCCTTTTAAGATAAAGACTCGGTCACTACTATCCGTTGAAAGGTGGAAAAGTTATACAGTTTAAAGACTAAATAAATGTATTTAAGGGGAAACATTTTCATTTAACCAGAATATATAAAAGGAAAACTTGTGAAAACTTGGAAGATAGCCGACATCTGAGCACGATAAGTGAAGCTTTAACATAGTTAATTATCGAGCAACTTGTTCCTAACGGAAGTGAAAGCCACGCAGTACAACAGACAGTTTGTAAGGAGTGAATACCTTCCTCACTACAGAAAATTTGGTGACAGCTTAGGGGATTATTCGAACTCTACAGCCGACAACAAGAAGAGGCAATTTGTGTGTGATATCTTTAAATCTGTGAGAGAGGTGCGAAATAATGAGCAGGGATGTCGGGAATTTCGAACTGATCATTCGAAGTCCCCACCATTTAACTTCACAAGTGTTGCGTTAAATTGGGGCAAGACTGAGGGATCTCGCGGGCAGTTCATTGTGCAGAAAGTTGTCCAATACGCGACAGAGTTAAGAAGTAATTCTTAAATGCCTGGAGGAAGGAGCGCGTCTTATCGTAATGAAGACACTATGAATTTTCATTAATGAATATGATTTGCTATTCCCTAGTACGAGCTAAATTGTCTATGTAGAGATTTGGAGCCAAGGGACTCGAGCCATTCAAGAATTTGCAGATTACGGCCTTCAGCCAGAACTTCGAGTCAATTCATTGATCCCAGATGATAACTTAACTGTCATTCTTCCTATTCACAAGTAAAGTAGATTCATTGATCTCCGTAATGCCTAAATAAGCGATGATTCCCGCCTGAATTACAAGGATTCTGTAGTTTCGCGGGAAAGCGTAAGTTTCTTTTGAAGTAGGGCGAAGCGACACCTCATTCCTGCCCTAGTCCTGAACGTTGTAAGTACCGTGATGTTTTAGTGTCTCTCTCTCGATTCTCTGGCAGCCATCGCCATACCAGGTCGAATTCGTAGTAACTGTGAGTTATCTTTATCCATGTATAGATGTGTCATCCTTTGCGATGAGGAACTTGATTTGCGCAGCAAACGAAAGCTGCAAGTGTAAGAATGTCATTTAATTGTTGTTTAGAGTAAATAGTTCTCGATTTGTTGTGTTTTTTCATCCAGTCGTGGACTTAGTGTCTTCAAGCACGTGATATCAAAGACCCTAGGGGCTACCAAGTAACAAAGCCCAGAGAGCTTTCAGGTTCCTTGAATTGGATTAAGAAACTGCGTGTGCAGTGGAAATTTGCTATTAACGATTAATCAGTGTTGGTTCTTGATGCACATTGGCTTAGCCGCCCGTGATGCTCTTTTTCATGATTCAGTATTGTTACTGGGTTTAAATGTTTATTTTTTATAATAAAACTGTAATTTGTTGACCAAATTTTATTGAATCCCACCCAGATAGTTTTAGAGAGTGCGCCTCCTCAAGGCCTTGTCATCGGCCCATAACATCAGGGCACTAATCAGAATAAAAATAATAAAAGTCGAAGAAAATCCCGACAAGGGAGACAAGAACTGTTGATTTATTGATGAAGCGAGCCGCTTATAAAGCAGCGTGTGGACGTCTGCGTACATCGCAGAGACCGCGGGTACAAAGATTTACAGGTGACCTGAGGTCAAACTATTTCTATACAAAAACAGGACAAGTTCATATAGAAAACATAGTGATTAATGATGTCTGACATGCTACAAAAATACTTCGTTACATGTACATAAGTATGATCATTCGGAAAGACAATAAAATATATAATTTACAAATACGGTGGTCAACACGTGATTTCGCTGACCCCAGGTCGATGTGAAGGCACCGCAGAAAACGGGATGTTCATTATAGAGAACGCGTTGAGCGGGGACTTTACAATGCTCCCCCTCCCCAGATGGAAGTAATGTCTAATCAAAGCAGGTATCTGCTGGGGCAAGGAAGGGGGCCTCGCTTCCTGGATGTCAACTGGAGAGGGGTGGTCGCCTTCCTCGACGGCCTCTGGAGCGATTTGTTGGGGTGCCTTCCTGCCTGGTTTCTGGGCTTTTTGGGACGCCCACACCTCTTTCCTGTGCACAGGGCTGTCCACGGGGGTGCCAGCCCCTGCGGAGGGCTTCGGGAACCGCCTCCGACGTTCTCCTCCAGGAATGCAGGTTTGAGACGATCTACTGATATATAGTCTTCCTGCCCATGGACGGCTACTCAGAATGCCTTCTTGTCTCTTTCCAGTATGAGGAAAGGTCCTCTGTAGGGTCTGGTTAAGGGTGGGTGCACGGCATCGTCCCTGATGAAGACGTGGGTGGCGGAGGATAGGCCGGGGGGCATGAAGGGGGACGTCCTGTTGGTGAATGTTCTTTGGCAGGGGGCAAACTTTTCAATCCTTTCACGGAGCCTCTGCATCCCTAAGTCGTCCCTGTCCTCTGCAATGAGTTCCCCTGGGACTACCAGGGTCTCCCTGTAGACTTTCTTTCCTGAGGAGGGGTTGCCGTTGGCTCTGGGCGCGGTTCTTAACCCGAGGAGGACCCAGGGCAGTTGGTATTTCCAATTCTCGGAGGAGTAACAGGCCATGAGAGATGCCTTTAGAGACCTGTGGAACCTTTCCACCATTCCGTTGGCTGTGGGGTTGTAGGTGGTAGTGCTGTGGTGAGTGGTCCCCAACAGGCACGCCAGGGCATTCCACAGCTCAGACAGGAAAGCGGGTCCTCTGTCTGTTGTTATGTGGTCCGGGACACTGAACCGGCTGATCCAGCTGGAGAAGAGGGCTTCTGCGCATGCACTGGAGGTGGCTTCTTCCATGGGTGTAGCTTCGGGCCACCTGATGGAGCGGTCGACGACTGTTAGAAGGTATCTGGCTCCTCCTGATGGGCGAAGAGGACCCACTACGTCGACGTGGATGTGCCTGAAATGTCTCTTTGGCTGGGGAAACTCGCCCATGCCAGATTCGGTGTGCCGTCCTACTTTGCTGGCTTGACACTGCATACACTGCCTTGCCCAGGCCGTCGCGTCCTTTCATATGCCATGCCAGACGAACTTCTCTGTCAGCAATCTGGCTGTTGTCCTTCCGGAGGGATGGGATAGGCCGTGGAGGCAGGCACCGGGGGGCTGGGCGTCCGGTGCTAATGTCGCTCAGTAATGTTGACCCTCCTGAGGGTTGTGAGAGGGAGGTGTCTGCCTCTGAGAGGTTTGTGGTAATTTGTACGTGGTAAGGAATGTCCGCATCCATGCTCATTTCACGTTCTCACTTGGCGTGCGAGGAGTACTTGCATCAAAACACGCTGGGGGAGCGTGCGTGTGGTCCACTAATGACGCTGGCAACCTGCTGACGAGGGTCGGTAAATGCCTGAACGTTTTGTTAGAGCGCCGTAGTTAGTCCATTTGGGGCATAGGTGAGGTTCATCGGGCCAAGACTTAGTCGCCGTTTGGGTTCGTTAATGGCTTCTGGGAACCACTCCAGGGGTCACCACTGTGAGAGAGGTGCGAAATAATGAGCAGGAGACAAGTACTGCTGATTTATTGATGAAACGAGCCGCTTACAAAGCGGCATGTGGACGTCTGCGTACATCGCAGAGACCGCGGGTACAAAGATTTACAGCTGACCTGAGGTCAAACTATTTCTATACAAAAACAGGACAAGTTCATATAGAAAACATAGTGATTAATAATGTCTGACGTGCTACAAAAATACTTCGTTACACGTACATAAGTATGATCATTCGGAAAGACAATAAAATATATAATTTACAAATACGGTGGTTAACACGTGATTTCGCTGACCCCAGGTCGATGTGAAGACACCACAGAAAATGGGATGTTCATTATAGAGAACGCGTTGAGCGGGGACTTCACAAATCTACAGACCATCTTCAAGCTGTTGCCAGCAAGGATCAACTTCTGCTGGTCCAGCGAAGTTTGTGATAGGAAAAGATCGAACATATCAAAATAAATGAAAGTTGTTTCCCTTATAGAGACAGTTACAAAGTGTAACCAATTATAAGTGTTCCACCGAAGATTCAGTCACTCCACACGCGAATCTCCACTCCGAAAATTAAGACAGTTTAAAGATTAAAAGACAATTTAGTCACAGAGAAGCTCCACGATCATCGATTTCTGTGAAGAAGAAAGAACATTAGTGCATCCAACATAGAAGCAGAAGACGAATTTACACGACCGAATTCAAGATATTCAGTTTCTCTCAGCGAGAGAGAGAGAGAGAACAAGTTTTAATTTGTTTTACTAAAGCTAACATGATGTGAATGCTACTGTTTGACATTTTCAAAAACACAAAAAGACTTGTACTTTGAGATTCATTAGATACTTAAATTCTTTGTCAACAAATTTTCTTATTTTACTAATCAGTACTAATCAATTACTAAGACTTTTCCAATATTTGTATATACTAACCTATATTTACTAACCTGTATTATTTTATTTTATTTTATTGTAATTAAGAGAGATGTTTAGATTTTTTTGTAATTTTTAAGTGATTTTTCAATTTACTTTAATTCAAGGGAAGTATGCATGATTTTTTAATGATTTTTTAAGACCTGGTTTGTCTTTAAATTTTTTGAGATATTACTGCCATAACTTAATCTCGGTTCAGTTATATTTGATGTTTAAGAATTTACTTGCCGTTAATGAGTAAATACGCAGAAAGAGATCGCACGTAATAAGAAAGAACTCCTGTTCATACGAGAAGCCAAACAAAACAATCGAACATGGCTACTCCTACTCCTTCACCTCCATCAAACACAACCTCCACGGTTGTTCATAGATTACATGCAAGTGACCATATTATCAAGTTTTGGGTAAGGAAAGGAGAACACGATGCTTGTAATCTAGAAACATGGATTGAGCAAGTAGAAACCCATTTGAATAACATAGCTGGAACAGACACAGACAAATTAAATGAAGCCAAAGCCTATCTAGATTTGTCATCAGGAGATATAGGATGTTATATTCATTGGAGTGCCTATAGAAGAGTTAAGAATTGGGAAGAACTAAAGCAATACCTGAGGAGAATATATTCCACAGTAGGTGAAACAGATCCTGTTATCAGCCTCGCAAAGATAGTTCAAGGATGGAGAGTAGACAAAAGAAGCTACCTCAGAATGAATCCTCAGTTATTTAGCCATTTCAAGGTATGGAGCCATTTGGTTGCAGACACTCCATGGTCAATGCCTTTAGGAAGTCAAAAGGTAATAACATTTGAAACTGTTTAGGTTAGCTTTGCTGTTGGGAAGCCTATCCTCAAAGGCTATTGAAAAGATGAATCGTACTTGGGGTTTAGAATATGATGTCATTAAAATTGAAAATGAAGTGAGAGAAAATTTTAGGTAGAAATCCTTAAGGGAATGATCTATACAGACTTTTACTTACTGTGGGACAAGAGAGAGGGGAACCTAGTCATCAGAATACGAGATCTAGGACGATAAATAAAATAGAAATAAGAATGCGGGTATACTGATCACGGGGAAAGAAGGGGTATGTTGTGGGGGGGCGGGAAGCAGAGCATGATTTCGAAGGTGCTGATGCCATAGTTAGAGTTATTTCCTGTGTAGGTGTTGTATGATGTAGGGCATCTGTGAGTGATCTTTCTGCTTCCAGTTGCCGGTTCAGGGTTGGTTTTTGTAATAAAATGCAAACAGATTCTGCTATAATTAGTTGATGGTGACTATGCTCTGTGTAGATGATGCCTGTATTCTCCATTAATGCCTGCGCGCGGGTTTGCGACTCAGATGGTCTACATGGCGCTGGTGAATGGCTCCATTATTTTGGTGGGGCTGTCAGCATCTTTTTAGGGTTGTGGATGTGTGTCCGATGTAAGTTTTTTTCGGAGGACTGGCGCATGCTCTCTGGGCAGTTAAAGCAGTAAACGATGTTGGCACTGTCTTCCTTGTTTGGGTTTGTCTGCTATAGTTCCTCAAATGGGAAAAGTGGCCAAATTAGGTTTGCTGTAGATGCATGTTAACCCATTTGAGGGGCTTTGGGTACTTGAGTAAGTTAGTGATTGCCTTTTCCTCTTCTTCAAGTCTGTCTTCATTTTTGGTTCGACTCTAAACTATATTTTTTTATTGCTGTCACCGAATGTTCTGGTTTCGGTGTTGCTACCCGTACTCCTTTCCCCATAATCCATATACCCGCAATCTTATTTCTGTTTTGTTTGTTGCCAGGTCTAGAGAAGTCAAAACTTTGCTTGAACCTTGACAGTCATGGTGTCATAGACCATAACGGAGCTGTCCCATCTTTTTCAAAGAGTGCAGGTTTCATTGCTCTTATTTTCAGAAGATTAGTTGGACCTGCAAGTGTTCCTTCTGCTTAGAGGAAGTGAAATACAGCTGCATTACCTAAGGGATTAAGTCTGTTCTCATGCCCCTCAGAATATAGACCGAATTTTAATTACTTTTGTCTTATCTAAGGTTTTAGAGAAGCTGCTTTCTAAGTAGGTTTGTTGAAAATAATAACCTGATACCAACATTACAGTTTGGGGTTCATAAAAGCCTTGGGTACCTGTGATGCACTCTTGTTGTCTTCCAGAGTTTTCTTGATGTGGGTGCAGAGGCAACCATGGTTGTTTTAGATTTTAGTGCAGCCTTTGACAGAGTGAATCATAAAGCCAAGATTATTGGGAATTTGTGGACTTTTTATTAATATTTTAAATGAATTTTGAGTAGGCAGAACATAAAGAATTTGCGTTGATGGCCAGCATAGTAGCTTTATTAATATGATTTCAGGAGTTCCTCAAGGTAGCGTTCTTGAACTTTGCTATTTATTGTCTGTACTAGAGACAAGTGGCAAGGTCTGGAGAACAAACTCATTGCATATTCCGATCATGCTACTCTTCTATCTGTTGCTCATTCTCCACGCCTTAGGTCTGTGGTTGCAGAATCCTAAATATAGATCTGTCACGTATTCATGAAAGAGTAGGCTTTGGGGTATGAAGCTTAACCCTTCTAAATGGTATGGTTTTAATGTCAGTGACTCTTTCGAGATTTTAGGTGCAACTTTTGATAAGAAATTGACTTTTTTGAGAAGCGCATATGTAATATTGCTTCCTCTGTTTCTCAAAAAGTAGCATCTTGTGGAGATGTTTTACAATGTTGTGGGATGAAGCTGTTATATCTAGGTTTTTTAACTTTTCTTCTTCCTAGTTTGAAGTACTGTTCTCCAGTGTGGTCTTTGGGTGCTGACTCTCATCTCAGACTCCTGGATTGAGTTATGTCATCAGTCAAGTTTATTTTGTCAATTCTTAATGTTGAATTGTGGCATAGACTTAAAGTGAGGTCACTATGTTTGTTGCATAAAATAATTCAACAACAAACATCTGTACTCTTCGCCTGACCTTGCTGTTTTTACTCGCAACACCTGGCAGTGTGTCACTATTTAGTATCAGGTTTATTAGTACTGAGTTTGTTAGGAGTTTCATCATGTTTACAATTAAAATGTGAAATAGTATATCTAATGCAGCTGTAGAATATCTTGATCTCTAAATGTTTAAGCGAGGAGCAAATTCATTCCTGCTTTCTGGTGACGTCTCCTGAATTCAGGTGTACTTGTTTTATTTTTTGTTTCCTCATATTTATTTATTTATCATCTTTGCCTATAATTTGTCTCTCCCTGTAGGCCGATTTTCCTGTGGAGCCCTCTTGGGTTTATGGTTTGTTGACTTCGTTCGTAAGAGTTTTCAGCTGGAGATTTAAAGAAAGAAGGTAAGAAAGAAGAACTCTCAAGGCTACAATAATGTCACCAGAAATCACTGCCTGAGCAAAAACCTGAGAGACATGAAGGCACGGCACCTACCAGTGCATCTTCACGTGCTGATTCGTGTTCTTAGGGAACGATACATATAAGTCTCTGCTAATGGTACCTTACAGGTGGCCCTACCTTGTCCTTGAACATCAGAAAAAACATTCACGCTTGTCCAAATCTGTCCATCAAGTCTGATCACCACAAAAACTTGATCTATAAATATTTGTTTTTGTAGATAGTACTTAGCACCACATCAGCATCACGAAAGGCATCTTCCTAGTAAGGATGTGGAACAATTGCTTATTTTTTTCTCATGCCTATAAAAATATAAGCCTTATTGTATAACAACTTAGTACCTTATCAATATGCTGAAAGGCACCAACCCAGTAGGGATGTTGAACGGTGCATATTCTTACCTCATACCTGT